>NW_012028686.1:1310229-1490144 GCF_000956235.1 Wasmannia auropunctata | reverse complement strand
TTCCTAAATGAAAGCGAACGAACGCTGCCCTCAGTGAATTCGAGACTCGCCACTTTATCCGCCTGTCATTTAAAGCGGACATCCGCGTTAGATTTATTCCGTCGCCGCGGTATTCTGACGTGCGGTCGCCTCGTGTGAAGCAGCAATTACACGAGGCTGCCGCACCGCGCACATTATCGTCACTCGTAATCGCAGGGGATAAGCGGTAATGTGGCGATTATGAGCGGACCCGCTATTGACGAGACGCACCGCGCAGTTGATTCTCGCGCTCCGCCGCCGCCGCCGCCGCCGCGCTCGTCCTCCGCGCGCGCAATCCGCATCGCAATTTCTACGTCTCGCCGCGAGTGCACGTTACCGTTTCACGATCTGCGAAACCAAGCAGCTACGTGCCAATGCGCGTCGGTGTAAGGTGCGCATTATCGGCTGGAACCGAGCGGAAATCGCGCCGCGCCCCGCCTCGCTTTCTCCCCGCGCGCGTCTATCGTATAGCGAATATCGGAGGAAATTGTTACCGGAGGTAAAGAAAAAAAGAGCCGAGGTGAAGTTTAGTTCTCTTCGTGTGATTCCGCGCATGTGGGTTGCAACACTTGGAACTTGAGCACGATATTGCATACTGGTGCGTGCAATAAGTATATATCCGCGCGAATCCGGATAAATAGCTTTTTAACTGCCTTAAATCGCGCCTGTGCAATCGCATATCAAGATTCTCATGCTGTTTCTCACATATAAATTCTTTGAATCGCATATGTTATAGAAAAGAAAAAATGTATGATAAAACGTGATAAGTACAACTGATACATTTGATAAGTGTATTAAAGAATGAATCTAATAAAAAAAACTCGAACAAAACTTCATGAAGAGTAGTTTGTGAACGGACTGTTATTATCAATCTTTCATTATTGTTTTGCATAATTCTATTGATTTATTTTTAATACTATTTTTGTAAAATTAATCGCACAAAAAACAATAATATATGTAGCATCACAATTATAAGAGTTAAAATCATGACATTTCACAATAATTAACAAAAAGAAGGCTATGAGAATTTATAGGCGCGATAAAAGGTGTGTAAATTAGCAGTATTACATGCGATAAATAAAATAATTTTAATGAGGTAAAGTAAAAATTATTTCGGTTAAATTTTAGCCGTTATCAGTGACATAATTACAAATGAATTACTATTAATAAAATATAAAAGCGAAATAATCGTTTCAGGATGTAACGTGTAAGTGTTTGGCGTAAAGCTTAATTGAAAATTGACGCAACGTCAATGACTAATCTTGCTATCGTTATCCAATGACACCTTTTCGAAACTCTTATATAACGATATCGAATTATTGACGGTAATTAATTGAAGGAAACGCACATCGCGCTCATGTAGCGCACTAATAATGCAATCGCAGACGCGTTATCTCAAGCGTTTTGCTCGTGGTTAATCTACCGTTTCCGTCATTTCGAAATCTTGTTCTCTCCGGAGTCGCTCGATCGTGTCGCGACTCTCTCACGCCATACGCAATTATTTGTGGTATCGCAAAAACGGCCGTTGCAAATCTCTTTAATTATCCGCAGGGCTGCTCTTTCCAGGACTTAATGACGGCAACGATCGGCATCAAAAAGAACGGTCGCGCGTTTTACGAAAAATGCAGTCCGCGCGGAAAAACGCCGCGACATATCGATTTGTCGAGGCAATGCCAACATAACGGATAATCTTTTATTATTTCGTTATAAATCGCGTTACAAGCGATTAAAATAAAACGCGAAGGATAAACGCTGGCTGAGTAAACTGAATCATAATAAGACCAGCTCTGTCCTCGAAGTGTATTAAATCAGAATCTACGATCTCGTTTGTATTTCTACTCTCGAGAGTGATATTTTCTTTTCAATAAATCGAAGCCATTTGATGATTTTTAATATTTAAACGCAAATTAAATTTTATTAACGTTCCGTTTAGTTCGAGAATAACGCTAGCATCACGTCACCTGGAAAACCGCGGTGCAGTTATTGAGACATAAAGATCAATTCTTACAAGTGAAGAAAGAAATCTAACGCGATCCGCGAGGAGAAAGCGGCGCGGGACGAGCGAAAGACTCTCGAAATAAAAGTATCTGACGAGGGTTGTAAAATTTTTACAACCTCGACGTCCGCCCTGTTATTTGCGTGGGTGATACCACGACTTGCCGTTTCGAGAGAGTCTTTGTTTCCTTTGGGGATTTCTCCTCCTTCTCCCGGCTGACGCGAAGGTATTACGCGTTAACTGCGGGCTATCGATAACTGCCACTTATCCAACAGCATCACTTCCGGTTGCGAACTACCGTTTACGAGTTTACGGCCCATCGCTCGCGTTTCGAAGCCCTCTTTGTTCGTGAATGGGCGCGTCGGATTGGGAATTGGCCTAACCGCGTTCTAACCGCGCGCGCGGATTCCCCTTGGGGTTAGCGCTTTCGCGATAGTTTAGGGTTTAGGCGAACGAGCTGGTTGATAGCGAACGCGATCGTCGGCAAACGAGTGAAACTAATCGATCGAACGTCTATTTTCAATAGCGATATAGTTTTATTTATGTTCCTAACAAGACGTAAATACGTACGTTCTGTGTGGATCTTTTTCCGCGATCTCGTCATTGCTCACTTATCTCAAATTGAATTATGCACATTATATGTTTACCATAACGATATATTATACAAAAATGCGACACTATTTAACATATAAATGGACGCATTAAGAGTAATATCGTGCGGCAAAACCTGCGATAATATGCATTTGAGCATTAATCTAAATATTCAAAAGTATTATATAAGTTATATAAGATTCTTAAAAATAGATCCCAAGAACAGATTTGAAAATGAGATATTAGCATTTAAATAAAAAAAGTATACACGGTCATTCGAACGACCAATCGTAATTTTAAACACGTGCAACTTAATTTGCTTTTATTACTTAAAAAA
This sequence comes from Wasmannia auropunctata, assembly GCF_000956235.1. Taxonomy (NCBI): domain Eukaryota; kingdom Metazoa; phylum Arthropoda; class Insecta; order Hymenoptera; family Formicidae; genus Wasmannia; species Wasmannia auropunctata. Next base: position 1,487,202 of record NW_012028686.1, on the reverse strand, counting down.
AAATGCGCAGTTCTGCTTATACTTCAGTAACTACACTGTAATAATCATCTTATTCGTTACAACTATAATCAGATAAATTCTTTTCTTTTTTATAAAAATCACCTCTGTCGCACCTGAACTATAAAAAGATCGTCGATAATATATTTTTTGCGAACAATTCAACTGCAGTAATTTGCTGCAATCGATTTCTCAGGCAACTTGACTAATTCATTTTTTCCCGCAAATTCCTCGTATTTTATCTTATTAAATCGTATAAACGCGCATATGCATTTCCATATGCATATGTGATCAATTAGGAAAATTAGAAAATTGAAATCACGATAAATTGCGCGTGTTGATTAACGAATCAATTAATTCTACGTCGAATGATGTAGATGTGTCAATCGTTAGTCATTCCCACGCTTGAAATAACGTGATACACTGTACGCCATCATCGGCTTAATTCACTCTGGTTAAACATTTTTTTATCCCGCGCGATTATTCCAATCATCTTGCAATGTAAATTGATTTTTTCGCATTTTGAATTATGCAGATTTAGATGGCGTAATTGATATTCGAGATTAGGTTGTTTTTCTCTCACTGCAATCGCCTTACACGTGTCAGATCGCGTAACAATTTACTCTTCTATTTCGTGTCAGTATTTATCATACATCCGAAGGTCGGAAAACGTGAACATCAATCCTTAAAGAATCGTGACAAAGTAATACTGAATTCAACTGATTTATTAGCTTTACGACATTAATTGTTTTCATCACGAGAGCACAAACTTTTTTAATATGTGATTGATTTTTCTTCTCAGATAGTAAAATTTGTAGCGTTATTTGCTTATATAACCAGAAATGTTTAATGCAAAAGAATATTGTCAATTCATGAATTATGATAATTAAAAAAAATTTTATGTGTTCACAATGGCGTATTTTTCTAAACAATAGTTTAATTGAATGCCGCGAATTTTTGTCACTTTAATATCTAATCAATATTAAATATCGTTTTATTGAAGATAATCGTTTCAGTGAAGATATACGCTCGAATATTGATTTTTTACATAAATAAAGACCTTTTACAGTTACATAATCTTTTAAATGCTTGAGTGACGAAATAAAAGTAAACGTATAAAACGTTAAATTAATGAAATGATATTAGAATCATAGAAAGGGAAATTATTGTACACAAATTATATGAGAGCAATTAAAAAATAGATTCTAGATCTAATGATTCCTGTCGATAGGCGGTGCGGATAAATACACATATGCGAGCGAAAGCGCGCGTTCAGCCGATTCGATTACCCAATTTCAATCGAGGGAGATTTTCTGCATTGTAATAAGGATGATTAATTGCGTAAACGCTCGAGCGGAACATCAAAACCAAATCAAATCGAGCGGTGAGCGGGCCGATAATCGCAAATCGCTATTAGAGCGGTGCGCTTTAGTTAGAATACCGCGTGTCAACCGACGATCGATGATGTATGACAGATTGTTGCATTATCATCGCGGTTGCTCCGGCTCTCGTCTTTTTGTCCGACATACAAACGCCGTTGTCCCGAGTCGGTCGGTGCCCGCGGGGAGTTCGCGCGCAGATCAGAAAAACCGGTGATCGCTCGACCATGGAAAACCGCGTTACATTCGCGCGAATTACGTACTCTCTCTTTCCGCACGCGGTGCAGCGCGGTGCAATGCATGCGCTCTCCCGGGCGGCGCATAAAATCTTCGGCCGCTTTTTGAGCGCTCGGTGACACCGGCAATTAGAGCGTAAACTTATTAAATTTACAGCGGTGCTGTAGCGTTGCGAAGTTTTACGCGAGCTCGCCAGTTGAACGGGAATGCGTCAGTTTCTTTCGCGTTCGATATTTATAGTTCGACAAAACTGAGGAAATGGACTTGAAATTATTGCTTGGAATAATACAAAAGAAATACTAGAATTATATATGTGATTTATAAAATGATTGCAGAATGTAGCTTTACAAAATAGGACATTTCGGGGATTAATTAAGAATCCAATATCTTGAGATAAAAGTGTCAAGGTTACGATATAAATATTGATTTACGGTATAAATATTTAGTTTTCGCATTATAAACGATCGAAATTAACTAATAATATCGCGTAAACTTGCAAACTTGTTTACTATTAACAAACGCAAGCGCGCGTATCGATTTATATTAATATTTATAAGGTGATATTGATGATTACTGCGCTTGTGTTACTGATATGCAAATACCGCATATACTATAGCAATCTATTGGTAATAATTTGTCCAAAAAGAAAAAAATATTGAATTTTACACAAATATACACAACGAGGTATTTTAAAATAAAATAAATCAAGTTATTGATATGAATGTATAAGCCATGAAATATTATAGTATAAAATTGGTATTAAACGTCATGGTGTGCTAGAATTAACTTATTAACGTCGGTTTATTGCTATAATATATGTGGTACATAAAAAATAATCAAATTGCAGCTGAGTAGAAAAATTAATATTATTTCAGAAAATCAATAGATGATAACCAGTACCTACATATGTATTACGTATATTAACTCAATTATGAATCCTATAAATGCGGAACTGTGTTCGCGATACTAGCTAACTTTGATCATTCACAGTTGAACGGGAATGTATCAATTATACTACAAAACTATTGTAATCTCGATATTTTCAACACATTGGAATTTTCCGCTCAATCTAAATACGCTACTAAATTGACTTATGATGATTGGAGGATAGGTTATAGTCAATAACTTCGACATTAAATGTCTCATCTATATATCATCATGTAAATCTTAACGATCAATCATGCGATCTTATTAAGTAAACATCGGCGAAGCCTTTTATGGGTCTTCTCGTCACCCAAAATTACTTCGCCTCTTCACAAAGACGGTCCTTGGCACTAAAGCCCTTGGCATTAAAGTTCTTGGCACCCGTGTCAAATCGACCGTCAGGCACTTATATAGCTTACGCACAGCGACCGTACGTGTACGTGCTCGGCCAATTGCGTGCAAATTTATTCCGAATGCACGAGTGCTCCATTTCGAAATGCACTCCATGCGCGAGTAAAGCCGCATGCACATCAGCAGGTGCTAAATAATGCATCGTAAACTGTTATATAGTCTAAAATAAATGAGCCCGCTTATTAAACAACATTTAAACGTAATTACATTCAGCAAACATGTGTAACGTGTCTGTCAAAAATTAGATGATCTCAATAATTTCAGATTTTGATACTATAAAAAATAAATCTATATTATGTTTAGCATGATAGAAATAAACGACACGTTTTATCTGTAATATTAAATTAGGTCTAATTTTTTTTGTATGAGCTTGAAGTTCTAGTGTATATTAACTGTGCTACCCAACATTATAATAATTCAAACAAAATCCTTCAAATAAATGAAGTAATAATCGACGAATCAGATTCAGATTCTAATTTCTAATTTCGTTTAAACAAATTCAAATAATTTTAAATAATTTTAAGCGTAATCAATATGGTCGGTATTCTTTTTTTTATCGAATTGCATTTATATTTCACGTGAATCTTCAATAAGTTTCTATTTTTAAGCGCTCATCCATTTCACTTTCATCATTTATTGCTGATGTGCACGTGACTTATAACGCGTTCACGTGTACTCGGAATTTCGCATTCGTCTTTTTCTTTGTATATACGTATATCAATTACGTGCTATCTTCGTTCTCTCCGTGCTGTTAATAGCTCGCGAAACACATGAATTTATTTTCCATTTAATAACCTAATAATTATATTAACTATTAACTAAAATTTGCATTATATTTATGTAAACTTCGAATGACGAACTCTTGCAAACTTCATGTGATCTCAGGCGACTCGCTCGCGGGTTATAATTTTGCTAACAATTTGCAATAGCTGGTAAACAAAGGTTATTATTACTCGCCATACAAATTCTTAAATAACTGTACATTAAATTATTAAATAATACATTACATTTTAAAAGAATTTGTAAACAATTGTTCATTATTTCACACAATTGTACATTAATAATATTAATATTTTGTACATCAAAATTAGTTAATTTTTTTAACAAAATTTGAAAAAGCTATATTAAATTCTAATTATTATTTAAAATAATTCTGTAAAGAGTATACGGCAAGTATATTAATCACATTTGTACCACCTGTTGATACACTAATAGTTATTAAGTTATTTCCTATATAGAAGTTATTTTAATATGATAATGCGTTATGATTATGCATCACGCATATTATTAACATTTGCATCTAATCGTCGTTCGTGTTCCATACGAAGTGTATCGTAAAACGCTGCAATGAATATGAATAATATTCGCTCCACTAGCGTATTTACATTTGGTAAAAAGACGCGGAAACATTATTTTATCTTAAAATAAACTTAAATTGCGCCTTAATGGATTCAAATTACTTTAATGATCTCTGATGCAACGTACGCAAAAGAAAAAAAAGAACTCCAGATGATTCCGATAGGCGCATAGTACAAGCACGTGTACCTTGATCCGCGATCAAACGCGCGAAACAGTTAAACGTCTCTCAGCTGTCAATTGCGCGCGGATTGTAATATCGCGATGTCTTCGATCGTCCATAAAACAACACTCGGAATGCAATTAGGTATGATTACAAGCAATCGCGCGTGTACAATGTGCGTCGTAACGTTTAAGGTGGCACATCCTTAATGGGGCGAGGAAAGGCAAGGGGGCCCCGTGGGACCTCGACATCCGTCCATTGGCCACCTGCGAAAAAGCGACGTGCGAGGACATGCGGGTCCTATCTTCTTTTCACTGGGAGGATAATGCACACGTATACATCGGAATACTCAATTAGGCCGAACGCGACGTTCGTATACCCTCACTCCACGTAATTAATAGCGGGACTGTTGGGAGACGCGCCTTCGGTTCGCGACGATATATCGGGAGATTGTGGGTTATTTAGCGAGCGAACGCTATCGCCGCATTGCATCTGCAACATCGTGATACATAATACCGCGGACAACGCGGTTGCAAGCGGAAAAATTTATACGCGGACATCAATACGCACGCAAGAAAATTAATGTAAACACATAATTCCTCCGTTTTAAATATGATTCTCATTCAAAGGATATTGGCGAATAAGCTGGTCGATAAATATCGGATCGAAAATAAAAGCCCAAATAATTGTAGAACATAAAATTGTAGAGTGCGTTCTTATATTATCTTAAAATAATCGTGTTGAAGATTTTTATCATGTTACCGACGTATATAAAAAAAATCTATATTTTGGATACATTAATAAAAAAAATCTAATTTTCTTATTAATATATCCAAAATATTGATCTTGGTATAAGAAATCCCGACGGTTTACGTTTACGGGAGATTAATAATCCGGTGATAGCATACACGGGGCTCTGATGTGCATATTGATGTAAAATCGGCGAAAGCTTTATATGATATTAAATATGATGTAATTGACGCTAGCAAATAACGGCATGATTTTGACTCATTAAAGGCGATTATTTACTTTCGTCCATTTAATATCGGTCGCAGAGTTTTCTGCGGTACAAATTACTTTCATCACTTTAATGCCATACGGAATTTCCTTGGAAATAAATTACTTGCATCAACTTAATACCGGGTGCGCGCTTATTAAAGAATATTTATCAATCTTAAACGGTATATTCAAAAAGATTGCATAACCCGCATTATGCAAAAATTTCACAGGTATAAATTATGTATCCGTCAGGCATATCAAATATCCCGCATAATATTTCCGCGTTATTTTGGATTACGTTTGTAACGCTCGATGGCTTATTATTCTTTCAATAAAAAAAAAATGTCTTTTATAATTATTCAGTCAATTTGTAATAAATTGATAAATTAAGCATTTCGCATTCCCATGGATAACAATTTGTATTATACCCCGATTACAAAATACGGGCCTTATAGCCTACAAACAGCGTATTATTATCTTTACTATTTTTATGTTGAAAGTGGAGTTAATTTTCTTACGGTATCACGCGCTTATTTTCAATGTTCTTTTTGTTAACTGACCACATCCTAATGTTCGTTCCGCGCAATTTAGCGACATACCGCTGGCAACTTGGACCGTGACGAGTGGCGTAAATTAAGGATAATTAAAGAAATGATTGCAATTATCGCGGAGCCAATCCGACACGTAGTACACTGTTGCGTTGATATCTGATAAATATAATCTCATTAAGCTTTGTTAAAAAAAAATTTAGCAACATGTACTTGATAAAAAATACATCACTGCTGTTGATCATATCTAATTATCAAGCAGAATAATTCTCATTTTTCTCTAATAAGACAGTCAAGGTATTAATAAGTCTTAGATTTCTTAGAAATGTTATAAATAGATTTCTATATTCTGAGAATTCTCTTAGAAATAGACACACAATAAAAGCTTGACTTTTTACTTAAAAATAAGTTTCTTATCTGAGCGGAATTTTAAATTGAAAATTAGAAAGATATTCAAAGTAGGAAAAGGAATGTTAACACAATTTTCCTTGAAAAGATATCGACTCGAGATAAATCGAATATCGAGAAACGAGCTTGAAGGTGTGCAAGATTACGAAAATGATAATCAAACGAGTATGATTTTAAACGGAGCAAGACGTGTAATTACACTCATCGCCTTACGTGCCGAGTTGCTCTTCCCGTAATATATAAGCAGCAGCTGTCGCTAGTATCACTCACGACAATGTTTGATTATTACATTAAACCCGTTTACCGGCCGTAATTGCCGCGGTGCATCGTCACGACGAGCATTTACCGAGAAAAAAACTGATATGCAACTTTGATGGCTAGCGTCGTCTCTTCCGCTGGCGGACACTGACGAAGGCAGGGTTCTGCGCGATGCGCGCGTCGCAAGAAGTTAATTTACTTATCAGCATGATTACAAAGCAATATTTGAGGCAACACAGTTGAGGCAAGAATAATTTTAGAGAATGATGAAACGCGCCGCGCGTTTCGTGGCATATATACATAATTAACCGTTATAATAATAATCGTAAATACGATTTAGCGAGATTGTGAGAGGACCAATTAACGAAGCACATATCGTTATAAATCGTTTGCGCGCGGATAAATGGAACGAATCAATTTCGGAGTTAACCGCATTTTGAAAGAAAAAGAAAGTTTGTGTCACTGACATGACGTTATATGTACATATATACGCGCGTTTTAACACTGGTGTTAGACACGAGTGGAATTACGATCGCTCGTGGTCTCACTGAAGGAATATAAGAACAGAAAAGTAGGAAGTCGAGCGACGAATTGCTTCAAGTGTTAATGTACGGCGTCGAGTTTCACGCCGTAAACCGGCGGCCGCGGCGTCGTAAAATAACGTTATTTAGAGGTTTAATTAATTTTACCGGGTCGAACGAGTCCTCTGGACTTTCCCGTACAATTGCCGCGAGGACATATTCGAAGTGAGAATTAAGTTTGTGTAAGAAGAAAGTAGAGTTTAATTATATGCAACGGTTAAGATGGTTTCTAACGTGGCTACTAGCGATCATAAAAAATACATGAAATTCGTGTCATAATAGGCAAGCAATTTTCTTGAAGCTATTTGAAAGGTACGGGAGAAAAGGAGATAGCTTCTTTTTAATTATTTATATATAAATTAAGAAAACGAGCTTTAACTTATCCTATATCTATATCGAACACGTATATATGACTCCTTTTGATCTTATTCTTCTTGAACTCTTGGACTAGGATCTATTTTTCCTCAATCTTTTTCGTAATATAAAAATCTTTTTGCTCATAAAAAATATGTATGTGTAAATATATGTAGTATAAGTGGCTGCAAGTGTACACAGAAAGAACAATTTTGCTGAATCCAGATCTGAAAATAATTTTTGTTCAATAATTAAAATAATTTTGTGCAAAAGTTATAGTGATTGCTAGAATATAAAAACGTTTTATAGCAATGCTTATCAGTTTTAACATTCCAACAAATTATTTTAATGATTTAACAAAAAATTATTTTCAAATCTGTTTTTAGCAAAATTTTTAGACCTTTCAACAAAATCATTCTTTCCGTGTGATTCAATTCGAATCCGTGGGTTTTGCTAAACCCAAACAATCGTGTGCGGATCAGTTAACCTTGGGAAGAATCGTGCTTCTTTTTTATTTTTTTTTCAGGAAAATGGTAATCTTCGTATCTATTACATGTTTATTATAGCTTACTCTCGCGTGAAAGCTTCTGTAAATGTATACTCTCGCCAAGAATTGCGAATTAATAGGGAACTTAAATATTTACTAATTTATACAATGCATATATAACACGTGTATATATACGTGCGCTCTCGCAGTAATAATAGGTTGTACGTGTGATTAAATATGCACAAACGAGCTAAATGGCTTGTACCGAAAAGTGTGTATCGACATTCGCGAGAGCCGTCGCTCGTTTTCGCGGCCGTTTTGCCTGCTTCGGACGCACGGAATCCCTTGAAATCACCTCAGACGAAAACGCAAAACTCGGCCGGAGCAAGGAGGACGGATGCGAGATACGCGGCGGAGAGACAGCTGATATACATGGGATAGGCAGGGCAGAGCCGTGCACCAGGGGTTGTCATTAACTGGGAGCTCACTCGGGAGATAACTACTACCTGCCACCACGGCGGGGCTCATTTTCCTCGCTGACCTCCTCCTCTCCTTCCCTCCCTCCCCCCGCCCCTCTCCTCGCCCGCTCGGGGGAGTTGCTTCGGCTCATTACAAAAAGCACGTGAGCCCGCTGCTGCTGGCTATTTATTTCCGAATGGTGCATATCACTTTTCGTAATGGGCCTCGCGAAATTAAAAGTATGCCCTCCGGCGCCGAATCGCGCGCACGCACACACGCGCCCGTATCGGATACATCGCGATAAACTCGCCTCTCCTATCCCTCCGCCGTCGTCTTCCAATCTCGACTTCGCGAGCCGGCCTCCGTAGCATCGACGACCCCTGGGCTATTAAGATCCAATCGCGTCTTTTTCTTCCTTTTCACGCGGATCCCGCGCGAACATTGATAATGATTCTCGAAAGTTACTTAAATGTCGTGCGCAGATGCGCGGCGGCGACGCCGCCGCGGATGTAGGTACCGTAACGTGTGGAACCCCTCGTTAAAATTCATGCCGCATATCGTCACGCTGAGACAGAACGATGCTTGAGGTACTTCAGGAAGGTATCAGCAGAATTACGATGCAATAAACGTGAAATATCGCACTTTATATACCATTATATATCGCGGGTTATATAAAACACGTGCTTCAAAGAAATTTGAATATTAACTTGAAATAATTATATATTATTCTTTCTTTATGATTCTGCGTAAGATGATATGCAAACTGCCGCTTTTAAATACTCGGATATTAATAATTTATTATTATTATGTTACATATTTCGCCGATTTATCTCCGACAGTTACAGTTGTATCTGTTCTGTATTTTCATTTCCCTTGCGACGAAATGAATGTGACGTTTCGTTGTTATTTTAAAATATCAATTTTTACGTGGCGGTTTCAGCTCCACGAGTCTCGTATGCCCGTCAATCAGCCACGTTTATTATTTTCTTTAATTATGAGGCAGCATATGTTGAGGGTTCGCATGAGAGTCAAGGTTCATCGGGCAGCTTCCTTCGCGGACAGCTGTATTTCGGTCTATTAGCAAAGTACCCGCGTACCAGGACGTGTTTGTCGAGCGCTTCTTCTTTCTTCTTCTTTTTAATGCTTCTTATGCACGTATATATATGGCGACGGCGGTGGCGGCGGCGGCGGTGGTCGTGGCGAACAAGGGAAATGAAATTTCGTCAGCTAATTGAGTTTAAGCATGCGAGTGCCTTTCCCGACGGCGGCACAGGTGTTTCCGCGGGTTAATGCGACCTGGAAACGCCCGTTCGCAAAAACGAATAGGATATGGGTAATATCCTTAGCTCTTGCAGCCACGCCCTCTCGATGTATTTTAACGTTTTCTTTGTACCTATACGCGTAATTATCCATGCATTTATCGCGCGTGTCTCAGTGTGAACTGCCTCGAGGTAAATTTTAGCTTTTTTTATGCCACATCAATTAATTCTCCCTAATTAAAGTCATGTAAATAATTAAAATGATTGCATTCGTATAATCTTGCTCTTTGATTTCATTTATAGATATGCGTACATAACTATTTGTGTGCAATATAAAAAAATAATACATTTTTTTGTAAATTAATATAATTTATAAATAATTTACATGTATACATAAATAATTTATTAATATAATTTTATTTGTTCTAAAATTATAATTATCTGCATGCTCGCCTGCTCGCAATATAAACGTAACATTTTAAATATTCATATTTTACTATTTTCATGCATTATTTATTGAATAATTATTGTTTTCCATGACGAAAAAATAATATCTGCAGATTTAATTACATCTCTTTGACGTAGATACTATTACGTGTTCCTCTCCATGCGTTTACGAAGCTAACAATTAATTTCATTATGTTCTATATTAAATGTGTTATCCAGAGGCAAAAGATAAAAACAAAGTAGTGCTGGCGATCGCCTTCGAGATTAACGCATTATTTATGCTAATTCTATTAGCCTTGCAACAGTGCATCCGATAATATCAATTTAGCCGTTTCATCGCGCAACTCGCCGCGCCGATATGCCGTCTCCCTGGAGCGATTACGAGTAGGATTATAATTTCTAATGTTGAGCACCGACACATACGAGCGCGCGCGCGCGCATAGATAAATTATAGATACGGATAATTTTACTCTATTTACGGAAACTCCATGATGCGACGGCCGACTTAGAACACACGGGGCAATTCACACGTGCCAGTTCGACGATTATTATCCTCGCAAATACATTAATTTACAAAGTCGTTTGCAGACAAAAGTAGCAGCCATTTGCATAATCATTCTAGCGGCAGAAAGGAATAGCGCGCGTAAAATCCTTTATTTCTATACATATATTTCATCTTTAGTCTTCTTGAATTGAAATTTTATAAGTAAACGTGTCGATTTAAATGAGATACCAAAGTGCTCAAACTCTACTTTGTCTCGAAGTCTACTTTGTCCTTTTAGGAAAAAAAAGCTAATTAGTCGGGATACTCGTGTATCTCTCTAACTTTATTGCGATTGTGGCGACACGATCATTATAATTTAATGGAAGATTAATGGAGGCTAGCGCTTTGCAATAATATGCTTTGTAATAAGCGCGATGACGAAACAAAGATAAAATATGGAAATTAATCTATTATCGTTTCTTTATTACGTTTTTGAAAACTCAATAGAACTAATATTAAAAAAATGTAATAGAACGAATGTCGAGCGATAGATTAGAATTAATGTTGAGGAAGATCTATATCGGTAGACCTTCACACGATTTTATTCTCGAAATAGCTTTCTTGTCAACCTCCGGTCCGATATCATTCTCAGCGTGTTCCATTTATATCCACGACGTACTGAACAAACAGGCCTTTACAGAGGCTCGTTTGTCGCGACAGATCGTTCGCGAGCGATCGCCTGGACAAACAGGCCTGACGTGCGCGATACGAGAAGGAACGTATACAAGAACGAGCATACGAGGCTTATATCCGCGCGTAGACCAGACATCGAGGAATCGTCGAGTGACGCGACTGAAGACTCGCTGGTTCATCGGTACTCGAACGTCTTCATCAAGCGGACTAGCGAGCGATCGAGGAAATACATTTGCCTAGAAAAAATGGACAAAGAAACGAAGGATGAAAGGGAGGGAAAACGGAGAAGGCAGATCGAACGCTCGTGAGCGCGATCGAGCGAGTGAATTCAGGAGTAAAAAGGACGCGAGAAGCCGGAGAGGATACTTAATGGTACTTGCGGTGAGATACCAGCGATCGTCGCGGAGGTACCGGAGAATATAATTATCGCAAAACGACAATTGTGCCGTTCGATTTCGTTCGCCGGAGTGGAAATCGACAACCGGACGAGAACTCGGCGCAAGAACTCTCACGTCTGACGTGTCGTCGTCAATGGCGCGCGCCTCCCTCTTTAATTCATGAAGAGAGGTTGACCGGCATTGCGGGGGGGGGGGTGAGGGGGCAGACTCGATAATCTTTACGGGTGCTTTCTTACCGCGCGGTCGGGAACAGTCTCGGTTGCAGACTCTCGGTCCTAAAAGGGCCCGCGACGAAGAAAAATGTTGCGGCGGGTTCCACGAAGGCCGCCGCGTTTAGATCGAACACCTGTGTGGACTTTTATGGCGCACTCCTCGTCGGAAGCGGATAGTCCGCGAAATATAAAAAGGGATCGTTAGATTGCGCGCGCGTTAGATGTTCCCTCCCGCGGACCCATCGAACGTCGCGTTCTTCTATACGGGGAACACGGATCTTGGGATATTTTACAAGACTCACGAATCGCGAAACATAACACGGTGGAACAAGACAGAAGGGAGATATGAAGAAATTTTTGCGATAATAAAACCTGAATGATACAAAACCGGATCGTTCGCTATGTGTTCCGTGTCCAGTAAGCAAATAGTAATCGAATTATCTATTCAACTGTGAGTATATAACTTATCGTGATTTTCAAATTCTTCTATTTTTTTTGTCGAGAAATTCATTCCGAACAATTCGTGTTTTTTCAGAATTTCACAATTCTGTACGTTCATATATAGTAAATATGTATAGCTATTAACTAGTTATTTCTTGACAGCAGCGTATAACGATGCATTTAACATATAACTAGATAAAAGAATGTAAAGACAAAACGTGTGTGTATATGTAAGTAACAATGTTACTAATGATAATGACTGTAGATATGTTAATGGAATGGAAATTTTTGTACGTCGGTCATTTAGTTTAAAATTAGCATTGCAAAAAGTACGTAGAATATTTTCATGGCCAATAGCCCCGTTTAATTCTATTTTTACACAATTCTCTTTAGTTACCGATTATTTTTTATTATAGAGAGGTACGTAGACTCATAGAAAACTTAACATAAAAAAAAAAAATTTTTTTATATTATATCTCAATAACTCAAATGTAATTTAACGACTTTTAAATATGAAAAAAATGTTGTTTTGTGCTAAAAAAACATATAATCACATATAGTTAAAAAATGATTATTATATTTTAATTTGTATTTAATAGAGTTATATGTATCTTAAAAAATATTAAAATTTTTACTGTTCACAACACCATTCCTCTGAACGATCTGATAACGTGGGATTTTTCGATATCAAAATTTCCTAACAAATGGGGGTTAGCAGCTATTATACCCCATAATTCTTTTGTTTAGTAAAGATTCTATCTGTTTTTATTTCGACGTGACTTGCGCACCTCCCCCTCCCCCCTCTCCCCCGATGACTTGAAGATCTCAAACCCGATACGAGCACTTCGGACGCGTTGACAAATGTATAAGTACGCGTACGTGTACGTGTGGCCGGATCTACATTATAAAACGCAACACACAATGTTCGCCTATACTAACGTCGGCGAACGTGTCACGGTCTTCATTACTTTCTTGCAACGCGTCGTCGGAATTCATCGATTAACCTGCTCTTCGAGGAGGCAATTAGCGCCACCGGGGGCTTTAGCCGGGAGAGCCCGGCCGGGATCCACCGGACGCGATCCTGTTCCGAGAAGACGAGAAGACCGCGCTGGTGCCCGGGCACCGGGGGCCGGGGAACGGGAAGCGCGGGGATGGCAATCCATCGAGAGCTCGCATACCGCTGTCTAATCCATTTAACATAAAGCCGCCGTCCGCGTCCCCGTATCGCCGGTCGACCTTCTTCCCTCCTTTTCTTGCGCGCCGGGAATTCGCGGGCGACGAGTCAATTCCGTGTAACCTGTCGGGAACGTTTCGATTCCTCCGCGACGTCGGGAGGCGCGCCCGATGGGTGGCCCGCGAATTCCCCAGCTGCTCGTCCCGAAGAATGGCAGGACCCCGTTCAAGGGGAGGGGGGGGGGAACGGGGACGGGCATTTCTTTCGAGCCAGCCAGGCAGGCAGGACCTGCCACGTTCCTGCGTCGTACGATATCGCGCGGACGAGCAGGAACGGCCGTTCCGAGATCCTTCAACGTTCCCGTGTTCCCTCGTATCTTTCAAATGGAGAACACGCAAAATATTGAAAAAACACTACGACTTATCTGTATTTACTTACTCGAGTGCAGGAGTGTTTTTAAATAATTCCGCCCACTTATATGTTTCGGAAATTTCTGCGCGCGTGCTTTATCTCTTGAAATTAATACTAATTAAGAATGGTAGGCGTTTCTTAAGAGAGAAAATCGATATGTTAATTAAATTCCCGCAAATTTGCATTAGTAATTATCAGTTTCTCGATTGATATCGCACTGAATCTAACCGGTCTAAACTTCGCTGTTGCGACAGTCGCATTTCGCTCCTGTCGCTCTATTTGCGGATTTACCACCCGCCGTTTACTACGCGATTAATATACCGCGACGTAAATATACTTACGGCGGCCGATTAAACGAGCCGGCCTATTAACGTAGCGGGTTAATGAGCGGGTCGCGGTGGATGGTCGGTGTGGTCCCTCGCGGGAATTACAAAGTGTCTCCGCTCGCGTCGCGGCACGTGGCCGTGCTGCGGACGGCCGCTAATCCGAGATAAGATCTAAAAGGCTCTCGATCCTAATTCGAAGTGTCGACACTGCGAGTTCTTATTTGTATTTTCGTACCTGCGGCCACATTCCTACGGCCGCAGATAACATCCGATGATCCTGCAAGATACGACACGACGGAGACACCGCAGGACGCTCGGCACATGAGTGTCCTTCTTCCTCGGGACCTCCGCTGAAGAAGTCGACACTATTTGTCAGTGAAGAAAAGAAAAATACTCATTTCTGACCTCTCTTCAATATAGAGCGCACACTTATAAAGAGAGATAAGACTCTAAGAATAGACTTTTTTTATCATATAATAGTAATAGATGTCTGTTTTGTAGAAAAAAAACTAAGTAATATTGCCTAGAATACGTTTAACGTTGATAAATAATATTCATGTGTGCAAAGTTTGTTACAAAAAGATCCATGAGTGATATTGTTATTTACTACGTGGATTTAATTACTATACAACATCAAGTGGAAAATTAGAATTACCTTGAAATAATCAAGTATTTATACCAAGACGATAAATATGCATCTCTCTTTCCTCTTTTCATGAATAACGAAATAGATAAATCAAACTTTAAACTTTTTAAAAGAATTTTTTAAAAGAAGAAATATCTAGTTACTGTTAAAACACTGTTTACAGTAAACAGTGTTTGAAAACACTGGACTTTCATCGCCCATTGATTTTAGTGCAAGAAAATAGAAGAATTTTGGCGAGCTCGTTGCATTCTTCAACGAAATCGAAGGACTCGTGCGTATCGTGGGTCCAGCGGCCCCGGAGGACTCGAATTAATCGAAGACAAGGCAAGCACATTACCGCGGACCGAGAGATAGTAGTTGGATAGCGCCACGAAAACCACCGTGAAACTCCGAGAACCCGACACCCGGGTTCGTTGGAAGGTCCGCAGCTGCTCTTCTCTCCCGGCCGGCCTCGGGAAAGGAGAAGGGTAGATGCGCCACGAGAGAGGGACAGAGTGAGGCAAATTGCTTTGCTCTCTGGACCTCCACCGAATCTGTGACGGGTTAATCCTCCCAGCTTTCCAGGAAGCGGGAGAGAAGAAGTTGCCCGCGCGAGAAATCGCGACCCGTATCGAAATCGGCAATTCTCAAGAATCGTCGGAATGCTCGCGGCAATCTGATCGTCCGGGTTATTTTTGTTGACGAGAGTCTCTGCGTCGAGGCATTAGTTATACTGGTTTGTAATTGATGGTCAATTTACGAGTTGTTAATATCTCATAAAGCAGATCTTTACGTAATAAACATTTTGTAATAGGTGTATTTCGTAAAAATACGATAACACTTTTATTACAAACAAGGATATTTTATTATGAGCCAAATTAATTGGACATCTGCGCCGCTTAATCTATTCGGAATTTTAAAAATCTGCATATGAAAGAAATGAAAGCCCGACTTCCGTGTATATTTTATCGGGAAAAAAACAGCTATGTAAAACTCGTATATATCATCAGCTGTTACGTTATTTTTATTCATACAAATGAATGACGTAGAAAAAACGATGCAAGAGAAATATAATTTTTTTTCAACCGCGCTGTAGAGAAACTACCAATAGACAACAGGTGCCCATGGAAAGCCTACTATCTAGGTAGTAAAGATCGTCTGAATTCCAGCGGCTCGCTCGCCGGGACAAAGGACATCCTGCGCGATGCATTTAACGCCGACTCACGGCTGCCCCAACTAATTATTCCGCGGTAGTTTACCCAGCACGTGGGGTCACACGGGGCGTCGGTTCGATGCGCTCCGCGGCTTTTCGGAACGCGATTAAAGAACTGAAGGCGACGCATGTCGCCACAACCGACCATGACCACGGCGACGATGGTTATCGATATTTCGGCGCAGCCTTTTTTCTAGCTCCTGCTCGACCGCCCGAATTCAAATTAGGATCATAAGACTCCGCTAACTCGACACCTAGTAATTTGGTACACTAGATAGTGTCAAAAAAAAGAAAGAAAGATTCACGCTCGACGATTTCCATAATTTTATGGCGTCGTCGTGTGCGTAGTTTTAATTAGGGGCTTTCGACTTCTCCCGGTTCTATGTGTGAAAAAATTTAAAGAAAACGCTTCTTTCACAATCTCGAATTATCTGATTTCCTTTCTTGATATACCATCAAGGAAATAAACGTCTTCCGCGCGCATCTCGTTGCTCAAATTACTCTTTTATACAGATTCAGAAAATATACATAACATACGTAATTTCAGCTGTCATCAATTAGAGAAATTACATTCTCGTCAGAAGAAAAAAAAAAGGAAAATCTATTTTTTTTTTATCAAACATCTTTTTTCTTACGTCAAAGAATAAATATTCGCAGTGCATCCAGATGTATAGAATATATCGGAAAGCGAAAAAGGCTGAAAGCCATCAGTTACAAGCTTATGACATTAGAATAACGACGTGTCACTACTGCCGGTCGGTGAAAGATGCAGCTGCAGAAGCTCGCCGCGAAGAATGTCAAGGGTGCCGTGGCACGGCTCGAAAATTGCGACTTCTTTCTGTCTCTCACACTCAGTCACGGCGTATATGCAGCCGTCGCTAATGGGCTTTAATTGCGACCCCCTGCAATTCCGCGTCGCTCGTTCCCCAGCTTTGCCGGCTTACACAGGCGAGCGCGCTCTCTCGCCACGGTTGTGACATCGGGTTATAAGATAAGCGCAGTTACGGAAATTGAATAATAATTGCAGGTCTCGGCAGGCGTCCACCGCGCTCCGCCACTACCCACCATCACCTACCAACACTTTGCCACTCCGCCGTTTACATCGCCGGGAAAAGTCTAATAACCCTCTAGCACGCCGCTAGAACGCTCCCGCGCGGCGCTATCTGACAGATCTCCTTAATTAGAATTCCGTTGGAAAGGCGAAACAATGGGACCCGTCGAGTGGTACCATCGCGCCGGGTCGCGAGAAGGTCCAACAAGCCTCTCTCACCGTCACGGGCGCTCACGGTGCGCGACAACGTTCGTCGACAGCTTGTCACGAAAACTGCCGGCTACAGATATAGGCGCGAAATCGCGTGACTCTCGTTCTCTCCAGATGCGAAAATATCCTAAAATATATCTCTATTCTCCGAGACTTGCAATTTCTTGTTTATATAAGTGTGACGTGTATTTAATAGCGCAAGATTGGCATAAAGTATAAGGTTACATATCTTTCCTAATGCATAATTGTTTTCTACCGATACCTTTTACAAAAATGGCAGTGAGAAAATGCTAATAAAAAAAATCATTGTATTATATATACGTAAAAGTAATAGAAAATATATATTTAAATATCTGTAACATTTAGTCGTATCGTAAGTCATATCGTAAGTCTGTATGATATATATTCTTATAGTACCTTGTATACCTTAAAGACAGGTACAAAATTTGCACGGCAACATTTTACTGACTGTCTCTAAGAAAACAATTTTCTATTCGATTCGATTTAGCTGACAGAATTCCATTTATTCAGCTATGCGCCAGTCGTCGCGCTAAACCTTCAATCGCGTCGATAGATTAGTCTTCTCTATAAACGCGGGATTACTTCAAGTTAACCCCCCGCGACGCGGGTTAAATGAGACCCGCCGACGGAACGGCGGCCGTTCTATAAACGTCGGTACAATTTCGCGCGGCGTTTTGTCACGGTACGCGCGAGTACCGCGTGCGCGCGTATCGAGTACCGCGCGGTTTACGCGCGCGTATATAACGTTCGTCGCGCGATCGCACACGGTGTTGCGCCGGAGAGCACGGGAGGAAAGTGACTTCTTGCTGGCCGATGATTGATGACTAGATAAAGCCGCGCGGAGGTAGAGTAATCGGCCCTTAAGCGTCGCGCATAAATCAAACGGCCTCCGCGCGTCGCGAGAAAGAAACGCGGGCTCCCGTCGTGCCGACGACGGCGTAGAGATGCGTAAGTGGATTTGGAAAACCGGTAGAAAACCTGATCCCTCCTTCCTCTTGCCACCCCCTCCCCCTTCATCCTCTCTTCCCCCGTTTTGCTCACAAACGGCCGCGCGCGATCTAGCGGACTAATGAAACGCCCTGCATCGCGACGGGCACATCGTGCTTCGACTATCTGGTCAACGGCCAGATAGTTAATTATTCCTGCGACTTTTTTTTCCCCGGGATGCGTTTGCGCACCGCTGGATTTATTTGCTTTTGGAATTTATGTGCCAAGTTTACACAGGTTGCAAGTTAATAAACATAGAGTTACATCAGTCCGGGGTACAGCCTCGGACGATTACTTGGCAGATTTTAGAAGATAAAGTTATCGAAAGCGTAAATATTCAATAGTCGTTGAATTATATTACTAAGCTGATTGTTTTGAACGAAATTGAAAGGAATAGAAAAAATAGCTTTATTTAAAAGAATAGAAGTTGTTACGCATATTCATATTATCATAAATTTGTTGAAAAAATACAAATTCGTAGCTTTTATTACGTCCTTACTTTCAAATTATTCAGGTAACAAAATTAAAATAAAATTAAAATATTAATAACATAATAAAAACATTTTATAAAAAGTAAATATTAATACATATATAAGTGAAGTACCTATATGCAGTGTAATAGCAAACATGCAATAAATTTTCTCTAATGAGTATAAACTGCTAGATTTATTAAGGAAATACTTTTTACAACTTCTAAATTAATCGACAAGACAGAAAAAAGCTTTATTAACAGTGAAAGAAACATCATAAACATCAGGAATTAATGTAAATTACAATATTCGCAACGTAATGGCACATTTAAACTGGTATAGTTGTTGCAAGCTAAGCATTCTGTAGCTTATTGCATGTCACGAGAAAAAAAAAGAGCATATTATTATTGCGTTCTTGACATAAACGCGCGATGCAAATTTATCCTGCACGCCACACGTATATCGCGCATTATGGTTGATAATAGAGTCAGCAATTTGAAGCTATTAGCGTTTCTGATAACGACGGCTTAATTCGTTATAAAATACCTTGCGCGATTATTCTCTAAGTTCTTAATTACAATCACCAGCGATTAAGAGATCGAGATAAGGAAGCTGAGCGAGGATAACATATACGTGGCCGAGAGAGAAAAATGAATTATTAATTCATTCGCCATTTATCTGGCTGTTGCGTTAACCGTAATGGCGATTTCAATGCTCATTATCCATCGGCGCGGCGTTATCGACGATTACCCAGGCCCGAGCCCGGGCCCGCGCGTTCGCCATAAATGAACGAATATTTAATTAATCGCGCAAGGTCGACGCGTAATAAGGCCCATTAAAGTTTTTGCCGCGGGACGATCTTGCGCTCTCGCAAGAGTTACCCTTCTCGAAGGGACTCGAGCCCGAGTTAATGCTTAAGAACAACCTGCGAAGGGGCGGCATCGGGCTCTTACAAGGTGAAATTTGCCCGGCCGCTTCCAAAAAGCTGACTCATTTCTTGATTGCGCCGACGGTATACTCTTCGACAATTATGCAAAATAGCTCTGCCCTTATTCGCGCCCGACGCATCGCCGCTATTATTATTCTTTCGCAGCAATAAAAGAACGCGAGGCGCTTCCGCCGCCTTCGATACTCGATACGATTATATCGTCAGGAATATAACGTTCGTAATCGCATCTGTTCCTCTGCTGCGATTGTAACAAACCTACGTTACGTGATTATTTACAATTGATATTTAATTGCTTCTAATTTCGAATATAAGTAGGTGTAGTATAGGTAAGGTGAAGAACATTAAGATGGAGATTTTACTTGAAAGTCATTTCGCGTAAGACGCAGCGCGCTAAGGGGAATCGTGATACTCGATAAAAACGCTTTCCCGTATGATTCTTATATTAATCACTGCCACCTACTTTAGAAACGGTCATCATGTAGCCGGACGTGAGGAGCGCGAGGGGTCGACGACGTACTTCCGTCGTCGTCCCGTCCCGTCATCGTGCTGCCGCCGTCATCGTCGTCATCCTCCAGTGAATGAGGACGCGACGCGGCAATTCTTTACGTGTTACGCAACGCCGCGTGTGTGCGTGTGTGCGCGCACGCGTGTTCGACTAATGCGATTAAAAAGGCATAACGATTACGTTCAATTATTAACAATTACAAGGACAGCAAAAACCGTAATTACCCGCCATTAATCAGAAAAGCCGGAGCGCGTTTCTCCATCGTTATATTCGCGACGCGCTACCGGAATGGCGGACGCCATGCGATATACATGGTGTGGTATACCAGTATAAAGAGAGTAGGGTCGCGCGTATATGCACGACCAGATTCACACGAATTGCGGCAGCCGTACGCTAAATCAAATTCCTTGAGCCGTCGGAGTGGACAAAAAGTAGCCGCGCAATCACGGAGCGCAGATTGCCGCGCGCAAGAAAGTAGCAAATAATTGCGTACGCGTAAAAAAACCCACTTACTCACTTTGCTCGTCCAAGGTAATCACGAACGTGTCGCATTAATATTTTTAAATTGTGTATTAGATCGTTGTAATGAGATAAAAGGACAGCGACACTGTCACCTTGATCGATTGCCGTAATTGGACAATATACTCTAACAAGTATATTAATATGTAAATCGAGAATTTAAAGGAAGCCTTGTATTAAAAAAAAAAAACAAGAAATTGAGTTAATTAATGAAGTGAATTTTTCAAATCGAGTTAAACCTAATTAATGTTTGACTTTTATTCCTCTTATTCTTTTCAACTTTTACAAATGCTGAATTTACATCGCTTAAACGAAAATGAAGTGAATTTTTCAAATCGAGTTAAACCTAATTAATGTTTGACTTTTATTCCTCTTATTCTTTTCAACTTTTACAAATGCTGAATTTACATCGCTTAGACGAAAAATATGTTACAATAATGGAAAATAATGATATACATTAAAAGGGCTAGCTGATACATGCAAAAATAAATATCTCTTCTTAAATTTTAAATATTTCGTCTTAAATTAAAAAAAATTGTGCGAGATTTAATTTCCTCAAGATTTCATTTTTGCCACACATCGAGCCGAAAAAAATTTACGTAATACCTTCTATCCCACACGCTGTGTAATTATCTGAGCGAGTAATGCGCGATATTAGCATTGTCACCCGCGACTTATAATATGTTGGCGAGGCGAAATTAATTGCCGACGTCGCCGCTGATTATTCAGCTGGACGCGTAATTTTTATCGCTGGATAGAGAGTGAGTGCATCGCGCGCGTACCGCATATGCGGCACAAAGACGGCACGAGGGACGTGATTTAGTAATTGATAGTGACACCACCGGTAATTAACTGCCGTGGATAATTGTGACTGTATTTAAGACTTGCCGACTGGCAGCCGGTACACGCTCTTTCGCAGGTAAAAGAGGACGAAAAAAAAAAAAAGAAAGAAGGAAACGCTGCAAACGACGTCGTCGTCGTCGTCGTCGTCGCCGTCGTCGTTGTTCGCCGCTGTATGTATTCTCAGAATCGCCGCAAGGACAAGACTAATGCACGCGACAACGATGCGTCGCGCATTCATGCAGCCGGGCCAAGCGACGCGCGAGATTTATGGTCCAGAATAAAGGCGACGACGACACACGCCGCGGCGTTGTCTCTTGCAAGGAACGCGTTTACAACCAAATTTGTTAACCCGTTGAGCACCGCGAAATTTCGCCGTTCGTTTCTAGCAGGGGGTCCCGATAGGGAGCCTACCCGCGATGATGGGGAATATAACGTCCTGAACATTTAACACAATTTTTAATTACTTGATGAAAAAAGAGAGAGAGAGAGAGAGAGAGAAATTTCATATATGTATATATAAAAAATTCAGCTTAATTATTAAAATAAAATAATTCTTTTGAAGAACTTTGCGTTCTCTTATTTTCAAAATACATGACAAGTTCAAGAAGCGTGCATGCTCTTGCGCGTTCTTCTCATGCGGATTTCTACGATGTTACGTAAGCATTGTTACGACGTTATATCAGTATTAAAAACTAAGCTGTTCGCTCAGAAACGCCAGATTTATGTAATTTGTAGCAGCTACACCCATTTCGCGCGAGTAAAAATGCGACCTCTAATTACGGATCAAGGTGCGCCCCGACCAAGGCAAAAACGAACGGCGCGATTTGTGTGGGGGCAAAAACCTTCGATGCGCAGCTATGAATTTAGATGCAGATTGGAGCGCGGCCAATTACATTTTGCACATCGCGAAACTCCGCAACGGCAAACGCGTGTGATTTATCACACGTGTGCCGACTGTTTTGCCGTATCTCTTTTTTTTCATTCAAGAGCGTCTAATGATCGTTCGCGAATCGCTATCGACGATCGACAGACGGCACATCTGCCTCATGCCCGTACCACACTAGCGATTGGCGATTGCGTCTGCGTTTGCGTTTGTTTCTCCGAATCAATCAAAAAGGAGCTGTTGGTTATCAGCTCCTTTCCGATTGGTCGAGAAACGTAAACGCAAACGCAGATGGAATCGCTAGTGTGATACGGGCATTAGACAACCATTATTGATTAACAAATGTTCACATCGATCGACAGAAATTGACTCGTTGGTGAAAAAAGAAGAATTATTGCAAACAAAAACTGTCGAAAAGATGAATTGAAAAGGATAGTTTCAGACTCTGATAATTTAGATAAGTTAGATACGCGACAATAATCTCCTTACGCTTTTAAAATACGTCATAATTCATGTGTAAATTTGTCGCATTTATAACATTAAAGTTATTGAAATTATAATTCTATATCAAGTACGGATTTATAACGAAAAATTAATCATTTTTAGAACGGAATTTAAATTCCAAATTTCACTAATTCAATTTTTCTTTCTTTTTGCTTAGTTATAAGTTTATTCTTGTGAAGTTTAATACAGAGGTGCAGAAATTATTTTAATCGAAAGTGATCAATAACGTTGTTATAACCAGTAAATCATTATAAGCGTGACGTAACATTCCATTCGATATTCAAGCCGACTAACTGCATATCTTTATCCATCCATAGAAGACGGCGTATTATTATACATTAAGAATACGCGCCTACACCCCTATATTTACCAGTGTTTAATTGATCAGTGCGCGGAATTCTCATCTTCTGGCCGTTAATGATCCAAAGACCCCGTGGTGGCGATTAAAGAAGCTCGAGCCACATCTATCTTTGGGAAGATCTCTTCTCACTCTCTCCACCTCTCTCTCTCTCTCTCTCTCTCTCTCTCTCTCTCTCTCTCTCTCTCTTTCTCTCTTTCTCTCGCGATAATCGATAATGTACACCGTTGCGGCTACTATATTGACAGACACCGCGTGTGCGCGTACATCAAAGTATCAAGGCACAGCGAAGTGTGTGCAAATACCGCCGGCGGCGAGCAACTTGGCATTCCCCGGCGATCATGTGTGCAGAAATCATTAACGATCGCTATCGAGGCGCGGACGTAGAACGGAACGATATATATGCGCCGTGACTTAAGCGGCTACCATGCAACGTCGGAATTAATTTTTATTTACGAATCGGCGCATCGTGGCGTGCCCCGGCCACGGCGTGGTGCGGCGTCTCTCGTCGATTCTCGTGATCAGCGCGAGTGATCGATGGATCGGCCGATACTCCGGATGCCGCGCAAATTACACTAGCCGCTATCTCCGCGATCATTAATTACTCGCGTGTGCGTAAATCGTCGGTGGATGCTTTCTCCGGGCCCGATAATGGACCAATTTGCAGATTGTAAACGAGAATCGCGCGCGAGAGGGAGGGAACGTGATTCGGCATCGCATTTCGAACGTACAATCGCGATATATTCATGGGCGCCGCAAGGAGGGTTTTATCTCTTTTTGTGCTCTTACACGCAATGAAAGAAGATTCATCTCTAATCCTTTCGTTATTGAACATCGTATAGTGGTATAAATGAAAAGGATTAGGACCGACAGATGAAATTTCTTCCACAATAACGCAATAAATATCGAGTATTTATTAATGCCACTTGGAAGCTTAAAAGGTATAGCAGTTTTGATTTCTTGTAAGAAATGAATAATTAATATTAAGGTTACGAATAATGTTAACGATACTTTGATAACGTACATAATATTGACTTAATGATTTAATAACGTAAATATTGACTTAATGTTAATTCGAGTTTAATATAATTCATTAAAATGGATTCGGTCTCTTCCATAACGAATTTTTACTTAAACATGACCGATGGAAAGTTAGTGGGTCTCGAAGAAAAATCTTGTCGACGCCTATGACGTTTAATCCTCGCCTTTCTCCGACTCCGCCAGGAGATAATGTTTCATCGGCGTTCACTGGTAGTTGCATGCATGTATGTGTGTGTGTACACGCGTACTAACGAGCACGCGTCCCAGTTTACACGATAATCTTTACAACGTAATAATCGACGGATACGTGAGCGCCCGACGGGGTCGCGGGACGTTTCGTCGTCATAAATACGCAACCGCGATCGCAGCGCGATACTTCGCGCGATTCGCGAGCCGCGATCGAGAGAGTCAATCGCACGTGTAGTGGAACGGCCAGGGAATCGTTTTACGGATCGTTGCCAGGCTGCCCCGCGAAGCAGATTCGTGCGAAATCGTGAGACGTCGGAATCGTAAACGTCGTCGTGCGAGGAAAAAAAGGGTTACGCGGCACGAAATCGCGGTGCAATAGAATCGTAAAATAATTTGATTGATAACCGTATTTCGTTATTATGACACCGCACGAGAATTTATAGTGGCCTTTAACTCGTGAGAGCTCTAACTGATTTGAATCACCTCGATTTGTCAAAAGTACTGCTATAATAATGTACGCACGCAAAAATACTTGTCACACTTTTTCCACTGCTGATTTAGCGTACATTATACATACCTACTTTCAACGATCTGTTGAAAAAAGAAAAAAGATATAACTATGTGCACAAGCGGAAAATTTACTTATCTGTTTTGCGAATGATTATTATCAGCTAAATCGGTATTACACACTTACGTAAATCACCTGGGTCTGAGTCAATCTTTTTCTCTTATAATGGACCACGAGAGATCGAAATTGATCTATCGATTGAATCACGCGGAATTACACGAATCAGTAGACCGCCGTAATCGGCCTACCAAGAAATCACTTTACAACGCTCGTGTTCCTCATCGCGGATTAATTACGAAGCTATTGCATAATGGGATGAAACGCGAGATTTAAATTAAAATAGCAAGCGCATAAGAAATAGTTGCTGCGCAAATGTGTTGTATGAAAAGAAATAGGATTTATGTAAACTTAATTAACTCGTACAATACCGATCAACTCTCATGCAATACTATTTCTAATAAGCATAAATAGACATAATATCTTGTACTCAACCGTATAAACTTACTTTCTCGATATTATTTGTCTTATAATTATTAGCAATCTGTAAAAAAAAAATGTTACATATTGCAGTAGAGAAATTCTATTGAACTGACTGAACATTCTATTGCCCTTCCTTCAAAAGGGCAATGTTTATTTTTGAATTTTTATATTTTTTATATTTAAGCACTGATAATAGATGAACACAAAATTCTATTTTCCCTCTTTAATAACAGCGGAATTAAGGTTATTTGTTCCGAGAAATTAAAAAAAAAAAAGAAAAAGGCGGCATGAATAACGTAAAGGGTCAGAGGTTGCTCTCACACGTCCGGGGCGCAGCCAGCTGTTCCCGTTCCATATCTCGCAATCTTACCGCGCTCTTCGAGGCATTACGACAGCGGGAGTTACAAGCGAATTCGCGGTGCATCGGATGCGCATTGCCCGTATCCGGAAGGTACATATATCCGGCGCCTATCTGCGCCGTTATCGCAGCAGGAGCGAACGGACCAGAAGACTCGCCGATAATTCGTAATTGCCGCTTATTATCGCGCTCGAGGGATCGAACACGGCCAAGCGACGCCGGTTCGTGTCGCAGGATGCATTGATGCGTCTATTAGCGCGCATTTGCAAGTATGATTCGATGTGGAAACATCTCTCCCGAATGCGGCTGGTCACTGGCCGAGGTGTCTGAACCGGCGTAAAAAGACGATCGCGAGGAGACCGTATTATCAAGTGTCGTTCACATGAGTCCTAGCGCAGTGTGTATAATAATATTGTGTAATTGCATTTTCCGCACGTACGTTTATACCGAGAATTAGTGTCGCCGCAGTAGACACGCAGAAATTGTTTTCCTAGAAATCCTTACATTACACCAGAGACCTCCATTAATTCTACTTATAAGTTAATATTATTATTAATTAAATTTTCAATATTGAATTATTTAAATATAAAATGTTAATCGTATTATATTTAAATAATTCAATGTAAATAAAATTTTTTAATGCATGTGTAAAAATTTTAATGTATATCAAAATGTGCCATCTAGGAATAAAAACTACTAGTATGTTTTACTAAAATGATGTATCTTCTGGAATTAATATTGCAAAATCAAGATACTAAATTTTGTATAAACGCATTCCCACATGCACTGAATATCTTTCGCATATAATTTGTAAATAGTAACAGTTCAAACTGCGCGATCTTTTATGAATTACGTTATTTGATCTATAGTAGATCACCGCCAGTAAAAGTTAAAGGTGAAAACTTTTTCTACATCTTTTTTTGTGTCCAAGAATCCAGCTCCGTTATTCTATAACATATTTCACTCGCTACGAATTAATTGAAAGAAACGCGAGTTCCAAACTAATAAGCAATCGCGGTTACAAAACGAGCACGGCGCGATCAAACGTAACTCTTAATCAATCTCGACGAATAAACAGAAGCGGTAATATTTTATATAATCGACGCGCGATCAAACGCAGGAAATCTCATGGACGGAAAATATCCAGAGAGGAAATTTTAATTGGCACTTGCGGTACGGATTAGCGGGTAATTAACGGTCGCCGTTTGTCGCCTGCCGTGCATACTGCGTACGTCGCGTTCGCGTACGCGGCCACAATGACTTAGCTAATTGGTTGATTGCGACGCGCTAATTTGCACGGCCGTAAATCGCACACACGCAATGTGCAATGCGCATACGTGTGCAAGCAGACGCTAACGGCACGCAAATGTAGCAGATACAATGCAGTTTTTCAAACAGCTTTAGCTGAGCTGAGAGAAACGACAGTAAATGCATTTGCACTCTGCAGGATCCTGCACGTTCGCACTACATCGTCGACGCGCAGCTAAGGAGCGAGGCAAATTTGCTCAGATTTTTTGTTGTTGTAACTAACTCTCGGATTAAAACTTTTTTCGTTGAGCCAAAGTCAAGATTGATGTTAAGTGTTAAATAAAATGTTTTCTAGCTATTTCACTCTGGAGTGTTTATTTACGCCGGCAAAGCGTATTTTCGAACCGTATATAATGTTAAAAATAATAAAGGACCTGAAAAAATATATCTTGTACTCAATAACAAAGAAACGTAACGAAAACTAATATATAGATACGATTTTATTGGTCGTATTAACAAAGTAATACCTCTCTGCGTTCCCCGCGAGATTAATCACCGGTTACAGCCCTGCAATTCGCTCTATCATTTCTAATCGAGCGTGACGTATCTAATTGAACATTCATGATATTGTCAAGGCGCGCGGAACAGCCGCCGGAGAGAAATAAATGGGCGTACGCGAGATCGAACTCCGCGGTAAATTAAGTAACGTCGATGCGATGCAAGTTACCACTCGTTTCGCGATGGAATCGCGCTAAAACACGTTCTCGCCGATGTTTATTACGGCGTACACTTGCGACACATAAAACCAGCTATCGTTCATTAATCCGCGCCGGGAATAACTTCGCGATAACGCGTAGCACACATAGTGGTCATGGTGTACACACTCGATGATTTGTATAATTTTACTGAAAAACAATTTGCTGTTTGACATTTATGAATTTGTGCTAATTAAAGATTTGCGTGTTCCCGACATTCTCATTTGCATATTGTCGTTTAAAACCATTATAATGTCAATCAAAATTACTCTGCCATGTAATTGACGTTAATGTCATTTCTTTTCAATTATCTTGAATTTATACGCAAGGAGTTTCTATATACAGAAATAAATATAACAAAATTAATGCCATTGATTTCTATAATGTAATTATGTTATAAAATACGTTCTTTAAATTACAATTAACATGTCCTGTTATATTGGATTCAATAATTGGATACATGGAACAAAAAGTTCATTTTTTCGCTTTTTGCTAAGGATGACAAAAGTATAAATAACAAAAAAAAGTGAATTCAATCCAACAGAAAAGGCTTCATCAAACATTAAAAACTGCAACTAACTATTGAACATCTGTGCATTCCTTACGTTAATTTCATTATCTTTGCGCGCAAAATAAAGTCGGCTCTCGAATCGATGCAGAGTAAATGGCGCAAAGGATTAAAAAATCAGCAGGCTCGATTTACAGCATCACGGATGCATGATCTCGCGGACGTATTTGCCCGTTCGAGTAGGCCGAGGAATTTAATGTGCCTTATCGTAAGGGGAGAGAATACGAGAGAGCGCGCGAGCGCTTAGAGAGAGCGACTCCCGATTCCTCGGCACGCGGTGAAATTATAGTGTTTACGTGAATTAGATTTCGGTTTCGGTAATTTTCAGTTAATAACGACGAAGGCGAACTGGCCGGCGAGCGAACGCTAAGTGCGGCCTCAGGCCCCATTAATGCTATTATAATGTAAAAGGCTACCTACACGTCCTACACTCTCTTTCTCTTTCTTTACCTCGCTCTCTTTGCGCGTCGATGAACTCGTAGTTGCACACGTCGTGAGTATACGTGAACAAAAAGGAAAATCCGACGAGGTTTAGGCCCGTTGTATATTATCGGCATTACGTCGAGGCTACCTGCATTATAAGCTCATTTCCGATAAATTGACTCGATTAAAAACTGCCGCTTAAGAACCGCGTAAACCACTTGGATTCCTCCCTCCTTCATCCCCGCATACGTTCTTTCGATCCTCGCTTTCTATCGAACCGCCCGCTTCTAGAAAATTTACTCGATCGGCTGCCGTTTTCTCTAAAGACTTCGCATATGAAGCGTATATCGATGCACGTAAGAGCGTATGTTTCACCGATATGCGTGGAACGTGACGGGGATACTCGCAATCATTGCGAATTAAATTTCTTGCAAGATTTAAAATGAGTTGTGTGTGAAATTTTATGTGCATATCTAGGCGGATAAAAAAGAAAGACATAATTCGAATATCGAATAAATAAATGCAATTTAAATATCACATATATAAAGAGATATTTTAATGTAGTGTAATTTTACGATTTGAAGAAGTATTTTTACTGCCAAAGTTTATATTTGCACGTTCATAACAATTCTCTGTTTAATCAACAAAATATTCCAAAATTATTGCCGAAAAAATGTCCAATAATTTAATTTAAATTAATATTGCTTGTTCAATAACTGTTCCACTGATTTCTTTAAGCTTCTTTTTTAAGCTTTTATTCTAGCAATTAGTTGCCTCTTTATTTATGTATTAGCCAGCAGTAGCTTGTAATCCCGCCTTACGAAGCCACCGGTCGGCGGATATTTATTACCAACGATTCCGTTACAAGTTTACAAGCAATATCGAACGCCGTTACACGATTGCCACGATGACGGGATTGCGATCATGCCAAGGTGCGGACTCGTAGAAATCATTAATTCCTACGAGGTAAAGTCGCGGTGAAAGGAATGATACCTCTGCCGCACGCGCGCGTATGTCAGCGCATTTACATCTAAAATTTATTTATTTTAATTCACTTATTACTGACTAATATACGATAATAAATCATACGTATATCCTTATATTTCCTATCTCGTATTCGTAATCTCGCGTTATGTATTTAAAATTGATATTTATTACATTTTGATATTTTAATATTTTTTTGCAAAATAGACACGGATCGTTATCGTAGAAAATTAATTAATTCAGCTTTATAAAATGAGTCCAATTTATCACTTTGACAAAAAAATTTCATCTTCGTTACATATGTATAAGATCATATATTTAAGGCCATTAGGTACAGCTATATAAATTTTGTTTACTAATAATAGATTTGTACTATTTTTCTATTTGAGGAAAAGAAGCTTTTTAAGCATCCTTTTTCTAATGCAAAGACTTCAGCCAAGTTGCCTACGCAACGCGACCGTGTAATGTTATGATACCATTAATTCCAAGCAATTTTTACACTTTTACCGCGAAAACGCACCGCGTCTCGCAACTGCGCGAGATATGTTTTTCGGACAGAATAACGATGCAGCGCGAAGATTAACCGCGCGCGGCGGGTTTGCGAGATGCAGCGGGGGGATATGCGATTAAAGGGGTGTTCGAAAATGAACAGGCGCAAGAGTAGCGACCGTATCGTTCTGTTCAGTTTATAAGCTGCGTATTACGTGATCGTATTTTTTATTTTTTTTTTTTAAGAAGGTAACTTGCTTTGTATCAATATGATTTTTTTGCGCATTCTCGAGACAACACGCATGGTTTACACGCAGATTTCGGAATATCCAAATTACTCCAATGTGATGCAATTTATTTTCTGATAGCTAATAAACTATTTTGATCTTTGCACTAGCAGATCTAAATTAGTATTTTTGAAAAAGTCTTGTCATGCAAGAAGTTTCTTATCAGACTATATTTTATTTCCACCTTTTATCTACAAACTAAAATATGTCATGTTATACGCAATAAAATTTCGAATAAATTCTACGATACTTATGAAAAATGAATACTAGTAATACTTGTGCAAAATGTATTTCCTCCTATTTCCTTGACAACATCCCATGGTATTACGTTGATATTTTTCTCCTACATTGATTATGAAGAAGACTCGGCACGCCAGAGCGAAATAGTTCAAAGCTGGTTTTTATTTAGAGACGTAAACCTTCTTACGGCCTAACAGTTGTGTTAATAGTTAGCCTAATTATACAGCGGTCACTCGGTATTAGATCTTTCTACGAAGGCGGAAATTTGAAGCGCGGAAATTCCAAATCCCGAGAAGGTTTACGGCCGCGCGGCGCATCAAGCAGGCCGTCGTCGTTTTAAATCCGCTCGCAGCGGAAACTAGACCGCAACGATTTCCCTGACCATTCGTAGAACCCGATCGTCGCTGATAATACGTTGTGGTCACCGCTTCACGTGACAACTGATGAATCGCTTCACACTACGTAGTACGTTCGCATTTCAGTCGCGGTCAGATGGCCTAACGATAGCCTAGTGTTATGCTATTCCTATTTTAAGATATCGATCGATTCATCAATATATATATGAATTTTTATCTTACAGACCCTTAGATTTAGCTACATTTTAAATAATTTAAATATTTAGAGTATTATGAGGAAATTCAGAATTTTGAAACTGAATGTGTAAATGTGCAATGAACTAACATCTCTGTAATTCTCAATTATATGTGCAAATTTTAATTTTACTAAACAGAACTTTAAATTTTAATATACTGTTTTTACTTTTACTTCTGTAATTATCCGAAAGCATTTGAAATTCTCTTGCGCGTATAAATAATGTAATGCAATAATTATTTTCTTTTATATCATAACGATTGCCACGGTGGGCGTAAAAATTAAAAATTGAAAATTTAATATAATTTCTAACAATTTTATCCTGGATCATATATATTTGATTTGCAAAGTCTTACAGTTAGCCTAAAATTTTATTCATAAAGTCAATTTGGACTCACGAAATTATGCTGCAGTCCATGATCCGAGCAGGTACAACATCCGAATTCTCGTGACGCCTGTAATCATATTACATTTGTGTTAGTATAAACGACAAAATTATACCTGCGTTATTATACCTGTGTGACGTAATTATTTCTCTATGCAGATCATTCGTCGCGAGGAGGCAGCGAGCAGGCCGTCCCGCAGACGAGTCCTGCGAGCAGCACGAGCAACTCGAGCCAGGTGACTCAGGTGAGCCAGCAGGTGAGCCAGCAGCCTCACCCGCAGTCTCACCAGCAATCGGCGCCGGCGTCAACGACGACGACGACGACACCTCAGCCCACCCAAATGGGCATCTCTACCGAGGAGGTAAGGCCCGAGGAAGAGGGCACCCACCCGCGAGCGGCGCCGACCAGCCCCGAGAGCGAGGCGGAGGCCGACGACTTTGCGCCCAAGAGAAAGCAGCGTCGCTACAGAACGACCTTTACTAGCTTTCAGCTGGAGGAGCTTGAAAAGGCCTTCTCCAGGACGCATTATCCGGACGTGTTTACGAGGTGAGTCGACTGACCATCAAGCAATGTTCTAATAATCTCGAGCTTTATCTCGACTCAAATGGTCGGGGTGAGTTCATTTAGATGGAATTTTATTTGGAAACTCGGTATACAAAGACAGTAGGTACATCGTGATATTTCAAAAAAATCAAAATTTCTTCTAAATTGAAAAAAAATGCATAACGTTGCAGATATCATGAAAGCATAAAAATTCTCTAAATCAGAATAAAAAAATATAAAATTATTTTTTTATTATATACATTTAGCATCGAATACTCGCTGCGGAATATAAGCGAACAGCTGACTAATCGGGCATTAAATTAGTAGCCACTTGAAAATAAAATTATACTTATAAAATATATACATATTTATTGAGTATTTCTCGACTTTAAATTAAGTTTTTATTTCGTTTTTTTCCCCTCTAAATATAAGTATAAATAATGTAATGAAATATGTGTTTTCAATGGAATTATTTTGGATTATTTATGTCGCTATTGCAAGAAATGCGTGAAATTAGAAACCTTGAGACTAACGAATTATGCAGCCATTCTATTGGCGTTTCACGAAAAAACCATTCGAGAGATCAATTGTTTCAAAGCTGTTTAGAGTTTCAATCCTTCTTCCGAAGACAACCTTGACGACTAAGAGCTTATGGTGACGGGATAGGAAGCTCTCGTATACCTCCCGTGGATCCAGGCGATAAGCAAGGTGTCTAATCGCATTTATCAGGCTTTAGAGTCCACGTTCGGGGTAGTAACGGGATTTAGATACAATATAAGAGACCGACTATCAGCTGCCACCCAAATATTTGGTTGTCTGGCTCCTGTGCACTCTCCTGGCTACTGCCGATAACGTTGTTACTTACCAAATTCTTTTTCAAAAAATGGTCTCCGCCGCAAGATATTTACGATAGGTGCACAGGTAGTCCTTGAGCACGGTTATAAAAGAGATCTGGTTATCCTAAGTGTATACTACCTGAGACAGCCTCTTTCTCTCTCTCGAAATAGTGATGACCGGGTGACGGCTGGACACCAACGCGTGTATAAGCATATCGTGTTTTAAAAAGGTATGCTTAATGCGTGTTAACGCAGGACCTCGGACACACTAAAGTTCTAAATGGAAAATAATGGCTCCAGGAATAAAAAAAAAATGATTACTCGCGCGCGGCAATTGATTGTATATATACATACACACATATATATCATTGTGTATATGGTATAAAAAAAAATATATATATATATATATATTACTATTAATCAGCATTTTATATCAGAATTTCATGCTTCTAACAAAATTTATTTTAAGAATTTGAACGTTTGATTTGAATCGAACCTCTTCTGGTTCACTAACCTTTCTTCAGTGTCAAAATAATTCGGACATAAAAATATTTTATGCTACGCATTTTAAACAAGCAAACACGAAATTAAAATCAACTCAAAAACAAAACTTTTCGAAGCGCTTTTAAATTTAGTTTTGAATAATGATCATGCCCGTTTCCTTCTTTAATCTGAATCCACGACAGATTCTAAAATAAATCACCTATCCGTCCATTGCAAGTCTGCTAAATCCGCGAGTGTAAATTCGTGGAACGATACATCGATCATTGGGCCTTCCTGCAGCCAGACTGACGATCCTCATGCAAATTCCCATCCGTAGACGCGGAACGACGGTTTTGCATTATTAAGTCCCCTGCACACCCGGGTCCAGTTACATACGTACAGTATATCGCGCCGCCATTGGGCCGCGGCGCAATCTATCTGGGTAGCTTTTTCTTTCTCCTTGCTCTTTTTTTGGTGCCTTCCTCCGCGCCGTGGAACACCCGGTAGGTAACTAATAGCGGTGTAATCGCTCGTAATAGGTCCGGTCCTGCGGCCACGGTATGGGTTCTCGTAATTAACGAAGATGGTGGGGAGTATGCAGAGAGAGGTGAAACAGGTAGAGTGTACCGTGGTGTACGGTCAGGGCTGGAGATGTATTCGCGAGTATATGGCGAGACAAGCTTACACATCCATGTGCGCGCGTGAAACTACGACGATAGCCTTAACGAGCAAAATACGCGTCCCTTTCGTTTATCTAACAAATTTAGAACCGAACCTCTCGGAAAAAGAAAACAGAAAGATTCCGAACAATTTTTCCGTGTAATAAAAATAAAAATAGAAATTTAAGCGAGCTATGAAAACTTCTAATCTGTGCTATCTCTAAGCAATATTTAAGAACACTGAAAAGTATATTCGTTAGTCTTTGTACTCATGATTTTAAAATTAGTCGGTAAAAAAGTAGTAATTATAAAAATCAGTGAATCGATTTTTGGGAAATCGTCAACTTTAATTAAATAAAAGAGTTAATAAAAAAAAACCAGAGATCTTGGTAATGGATTCAAAAAAGGCAAGAATTTATATCGTTTTGTTGTTCATTGTAACAGTGAAATGAACCCGTGCGCATTTAAAAGCAATAAAGTTTTGTAATTTAATAGCGTATCTCGCGAGTCCTGTCACCTGTCTGATTTTCAATCATCCAGTGTATTATTATTTTCATAATAAATATGTATTCCGTTATAAAACCGACGCCTATTTATTTGTCGCTGTAAAAATTCCTTTTCTTCTCAAGAAACCGGCCAGTAATTGGCTTGATTGGCTTCTAATAACATTCGTCGCCCGTATTAATTTATTCCTCGTCCACTTATATACAGGCTTCCTGCCTGTGGAAAATTGCCCGGCATTTTCTGCCGTTTCGTAGAATAAATTGATCCCCGTTTCTTCCGCCATTTCGCCGCGTGGTAGTATTAATTTCGCGCTAATTGGATTTTATGGTCGCTTAGGTTTATTGACTAGTCCGACGAGAAGGAGAGACGCAGGAGGAGAGAAAGAGAGGAGAGTAAAGTCGTGGAACACGACGCATATTCATTAGGCGTGCCTTTACATATAAGGGCAGACGTGCGATTGGGACCTATCGAAATATATATCGATAGCCCGGAGAGGATTGCTAGCCGCGGCTTTAACTTCCTGGACATCGCGAATGAAAATTCATTCGCCAATAAAAGACACGTGTTCCCGCGCGGCGGCCCGTGTACATCCAATTGGACATCGATAAACATTTCTCTTACGTTCATCGTTTATTTTTTGATCAGTAGAACACACCGATCCGAGAGTCGGGCAAGCTTTCTTCTGATATACCCCCTTGGTATTGGACTTTTACAGACATTCCTACACCTATAAATGCAATTTTTCTTTTTATATCTTCGTATCTTTACTTATTTATCTGTCATTCGTTTCGTTTTATCTCTTGTGATTGTAAATGTTTTCACTATTTTATTAATAAAAATTTTTTCTCTTAGCGTAAATTAATCTTAATTTCTTTTATATTATTATAGTATTGATTGGTACCTGTTCATATTTTTATTTATAGTTTGCTTTCAATTTTTACGTTTACCTATTTTCTCGTCACTGAAAAGAGTCTCGCGAATTTTGTCTGCAATCAGTGACGCTACTGACTAGGAGACGATATAGCTCCGAACAAGCTGCTGACGACAGGACGACGTTTCGTGGAATGCCGTTCTTCGAATGCGATAACAGATAACCACGGATCTTTTTGCGGGGACCGCGAATACGAGGCCCGAGTGGCATTTGCGAGGGAGCGCGCGGATTACCAGATTCGTCCTGTTTATATGGCACTTAAAGCCGGCTTGCCACGTAGGCTCGCGAGAGAGCGTGGCCACTTGCCTTTACGGGCTCTTAAGATCTAATTTAGATTGGAGTGTTGCGGCTCGGGCCCGCACTGCTACCGACGACGGCGGCGGACTAATCGTTCGACCGTGAGCGGTCCCGACCAGTCCCCGAGTCCCGACCTGTCTCTGTTGGTTTTAATTTTTTATCCCGGTTGTAAACTCCAGGAGAGAGAGAGAGAGAGAGAGAGAGAGAGAGAGAGAGAGAGCGGTTAAAGCGATGAGACCTCGTCGTCTTTTCGAATGTCCGGCCACGGCTACTTACTTTCTTTCTGGCGAACGACGTAGCTAATTAATAACCTCGTAAACGTTAACACGTATGGCGTGTTTAAACGCGGTTACTTTCAACGTGGCATTTCAGCCGGTTTTTCACACCAATGTCGATACAATTGGCAAAATTTAGCCCAGGTGACATTTGCGCGCGCGCTCCGGCTTGCTATTCGATCTTTTTCTTTTATATCGTGCTTTCTAATTATAGTTGGAAATTAATACGTTAGAGAAAAGCTGAGTTATTTCAATTTAATTATACGAATCTATTTTTTTTCGAATGTCGGGGAGGGGGAGGAGGATACCTTAGCTAATTACAACAAAACTCTTTGATGACTTTTCGATTTCTTAATTACTCCCGATCAGCCGGGCGCCGTTTCGTCCTGAATACACGCTTCGGAAACCTGACTCGGCGGAATATCGCGCGCGGCCACCCCCGTCGCGCGCGTTCTCAATCTATCCGCCCGGTGGATCCATAAAATTTATCGTCTCTGTTCGCGTCGCGTTTCGAGGGATCCACCTGTTCAAAGGGCCGCGCGACGCGCTTCTCGGTAAATCATTCCGAAGGATGCCTTTATATCCGCGGGGTGGGCCGGTGGTGAGTTTAATAAGGATGATTGTTTCCAGTGATCCATGGAACGGAACCAGTTCCACGGAGCGGTCTCTTCTTCTGTTCTCCCTCTTTCCCCTCCGCCCTCCTCCTTCTTGATCCTTCCACCGCGATTCTAGCCCTCCTCTGGTCCCGGGCTCTCCGCTGCGTCCAGGACCCGCAACTCCTCCTGTCATTAATCGACCGACGACGAGTCATGCTCCCGATTAGAAACGCCGCCGACCCGTTATTCGTTTCTCAACAAATAAGATTAGTGCCTTCCGGAGTTAATTAGTGGACGAAGTTGCCTCGTCCCGCGGAAGCGGCATTGGATCCCCGTCACCGTTAAATGACACAGAGTCGATACAAGCCTTTTTTTCTATTGTTTTCGATCGATCACTGCTTCATTAGAAAGATGTATGAGTCATTAACATCACCGAGCCACTTGATAAAAATTATACGGAACCCTTATGTTATACAATATACAGTACAAAATAATAATAAAAAATTTCTTTCTCCTTGTTATTTAGAGATTAATATTTTGTTATTTGAAATAATATATTAATAAAAAGATATAAGAGGACTTGTAAGAATGTATTAAATAGCTACAGATTTATGATATTATTTTTAACATAAATGTGCTGCTTAAAATTTGCTGCTACATTTTGTTATTTCAAATTTTAAAATTACTTCATTTTAATTCTCGAAAAAATGATATTAAAACAACAGAATTCTGCGTATCAAGTATCAAGTCAAAGCTTTCAGAGATATTCTTTAAAAAAATGTTAAAAATATCTCTTTTTTTATGAAAACAAAACAATGAACAAAAGCTATCGTGTACTCGTGAACTGTGTGGCATTCTAAGCATTTTATTGCTGTCAACGTTCCGAGTCTATCCTATCTTGCCTGTTCGAATTCCGTTCGAAGCGACGAAAAAGATTGTTAGACTACCTCTCTCTCTCTCGAGATCGTCCCTTCTCGTTCCTCCTGGAAGACGGGCTCCGTAGTCGGGCAGGACGAAGGGCCTCGCCTTCGCGAAGTGCGAAGGAGAGCGGAGAGTACAGGTTTACCCGGGGTCCATCCCTCATCCGATTGGCGGTAGTGTGGCCAATCAGTAATTGGCTCTCCACGCCGTACGCGTATTAAGCGCGCATTACGCACGCATTACGCAGCCGGCTACCGGCTTCTCTCTTTCGCCTCGCTCCTCACAAAGGTAGCGCGGTCGCGGCAGGTATGCCGCGGATCCTCGCTCGGGAATATAATGCGAGCGGCAAAAGCCGCTTGTCACCCCTCGTCAGTGCGAATTACTTGTCCGGCCGGCGCGATTCGTTATTAAACATTATCGATACCGCGCGTAAGGAGGCGTCTCTCGGGGCGACGTATAAGGAAGGCGAGGAGCTTCGGGCGTCGGGGCTTATTACCGGGGCTCGAATTTCGTCGACGAATTTGTCGTCCTCTGTTTTTCTTTTTGCGCCACGTCACAGATAACGATCGTGTGTGCATAAACCCTGTTCACGATCTTCCGATCGTAGAAATGTGTATTTTATGGATGATCTTCTTGCCATTTTATGCCATCCTTTTTTAAGTAAATTTTTTCATTCTTTGCATTGCATTTTATCCAGTTTTTTTTTTCGTACGAATGTATATTGCTGACATTTAAATGTCCTGATATATTTACGTAGCTTGTAAGTATATCAAATACTTTCTTTATATTTAGTTTTAATATCTTTTGCTTATTATAAATATAAATTATAATTTATTTTATTAATATACAATTATAATTTAGTTTATTATAAATATAAATTATAATTATAATATAAATTTTGTTTATTATAAATCTATTTAATATTAATCGATGCGTACTTTATTTTATTTATCTGAACCATGTTAGCTATATCTCTAATTACAACGCGAAACACTTATATAATAAATATTCATTATAATGTCGATAGTAATCGACACTAATTAAAGACAAAGAAGTGGTTAATTTTTGTTTTCATGATATCAATCACACATGCTGATATCACAACTACTTTGAAAGTATAATTAACATGTCTTTTGTTAGACCTCGAATTTATCAGAGGGTATATCGGCTTACGCAAATACGAATTATGTGGAGATAATTACAATGTGTGATTTATGTCAAGATAAAATGGCAAATTCCAAGACTTGTTTATTCAACGCGATCGTTACAGTGCACATGGACTGAAACGTACTGTCGCACGTGTTTGTGTGTGCGTAAGTTTTATAACTCGCAACTATTTAACTCCTCTTTAAAAGTCACACGTAGCAAATACAATGACTATGCGTCATTTTCTTTATTTTCGCTTTCGGCGAAAATGCACTATAGAAATTAACAATGTAAAAATAAAACATTATAAAGGACTTATACAAGGATTTATACAAATCTAATTTGACAAATTAGATTTTTAATGACACAAAGTGTTTCTGCGAGTAAATATTAAACAAAAATTTCTTGTACCGATAAAATCTGCGTGATCAAATTTATTTCAATTATAAGTCTGAGCAATTGTTAACTTCAGAAAATTATTTAATATTTTACTTATTGTTACGAAAGAGACTTTAAAATAAAAATTTAAGTTGGAAAGAAACATATCGCCTAAGGTGACTAAAAAATATTCCGTAATTCAGGCCGGATGGCAAGACAATTACGTCTTGCCATTAATAATAACTTAATGACAGCAGAATAATATCCAGTAACTCGTCATTAATCTGGAGAGAAGATATTGTAGAAGTAAAACCCCGGAACTCTCGACTCAGGTCTAACTCTTGGGAAAAAATGTTTATAAGGCCTGCAGACCGATCGGCGATCACGGGAAACGATTGCTTAGTATATAACGAGAATAATGAAAAAGAAAGAAAAAGGACAATAGTGCCGTGGCTTCCTCTTTAATGCATTTCTACGAAACGATTAATTGCGCAGACGATGCCCGCAATTATTGATAGTGATTATTAATCATGATTGTATTAAAAATGACTTCAATGCTTAATCCTTTTATATTCAATTAATCATATTTATATTCGCTGTGTCAAACATTTTTTGACGTTAAATTACTTTCGTAAGAAGAGTAGAATCAAAGCAGAGAATCGCGAATTTTTGTTGTAGCAACTCTATGCAAAATTCTACGAATTCAGATTTCTGTAAATCCAATGGTTTCGTGCCGCACGTGTTAAACAATAATAATTGCGATTGCGCCACGAGTGAGACAATCACGGCCGCCACGTCGCGGCAGCTGGCGGTTGCTCCGACCTCCGAGGTTAATTAGATAATGTAATTGTGCGGTAATTACTCAAATTACTCACGCGCCAAGCCTCTTGCTCATACCAGCGCAACGTCATTCACGCACCCGCGAGCATTCTCTGTCGCGCCTGTCTCGTTCGTACACACTTTTCCTGAGACCGTCTGTCTCTTTTCTTCATCTCAATTCGATTCCCATCTAACGATAATGTAATCATCTCCGCAATACTCGAGATGTGAATCGTATACACAGTGCAGTCATCGCAGCACGCCAATCGAACGAGAAAGAATCGATTTTGAATTGCATGGAAACGAGGCATTACACGGTAATTTATTGAAACAAGATCGAAGATGTCAGGGTTGTTTGTTATATGAATATATATATAAATGTATAATATATATGTATATTATATATTTATATATATATTCATATATTATATATAAATATATAATATATGAATATATATATAAATATATAAATTTTACTACATGCATATGTAATGTTACATATGTATATAATCACAAAAAATAATTTGTTTATAAATACTCAAAAGTTAATAAAAATACGCTATAAAAATATTGTACGCAATATGCCTGAGCCTGTAAATGTTTCATTTTTCAACGCTATTAGAAGCATCTTTTTAGCCTTTCAGAAATAAAGAAAGAAATTTTTTATGAAATATATTTATATGGCTTTTTTTTTAAATAACATAGAAAATATGTTTTCCGCAAAGAGAAAACCTTCGCACACATTAAACGTGTGATTACGAGTCATGATTAATCACTATCATTTCGTCATCGAATTAAATTCCAAGCGCATTAAATCCAAATGTTGACGCAAACGATGCGAATAAATAAGCGCGCAAACACGATTAAACGTAAGTTAAGTAAATTATCTTCCTTCGTCCGTGACTTCTGACGAAGCGCGGTTGCAGCGAAGGACTTCGCGCCGAGGCAGGAGCAAATAAGAACGGCAGGATGCCGCGGCGGGAGTAGCAAAGGAAGAGAAGGTAGACGAAGAAAGAAAGAAAGAAAGAGAGAAAGAGAGAGTGAGAAAGAGAACTAGATGAAGAAGATGACGAAGAAACTTGCCTTTAATCCACTTAGCGGCCTCTTTTGATGCCGGCCGGTGGGTTCGCGCTTATACTACCGTGCGGTTGCGAAATGGCAAATCCATTCGCGCCTCGCAACCCGATTACTATGACTTCGCAATGTTGCGCAGGGCAGGACAGGAAGGACTTCCTTTCAGCGACGGCAATCGATTCCGAGAATATATTTTGTTACGGATTATTCGCGCGAGGCAATTTTGTTCGCCAAATCTGTGAAAGTCGATCTCTCTCGCGCTCGAGAAACTCCGCGTAACACACCGCGGAATCGTACAGCCGGATGCCAAAAGGAACTGTGATCATCGTGTTGATGCAATTAATCGGCGATTAGTCATGTTCTATTTTGCAACGCGTGTGAACGTAGCGGCCGCCTTAATTGCCGATCGGGGTGTGTTCCGTAATGAGAAATAAACGTGTTTTCTGTCACATATATGTAACGTATCATGTGTGCATAGTGTGTAATATATGCGGGATATATTAATTCTTTTCTTCCTAATGTCTTTTGCACGTATCCTGTTTTGTATAAACAGTAAAAGTCGATAACGAACCGGTAATAGTTGCAGATAATAGATTATAATTTAAATTTGTATTATTTCTCGTGTTGTATTATTTCTTTGATTCTGAGAAAACGAGAGATCAATTTGTCTTCTGACATTAAAAATATATCGAGACTAATAGCTCTGAGTTTTAAAAATGAAAATTGAAAATGTATAACGTAAGATCTCTCATTATCCTCACCTAATTTCAAATACCTTTTACCTCGGCGGGGAGGGAATTTACGGATTAATCACAAAGGTATTTCTTCAGACTGAATACTAGGACATGTAACGGATACTTCGCTGATCTTTGCACACCGAGGTTTTCATCATGGTCTCATATTTCCCATTAAGTCGCGAATGCGCGACTAATCTTTTGCGTACGTGCCCGTCAGAAGCGGCTTTTCCGAAGCTCGCGGCATTTCCCATGGCAAGGACACACCGTGGACGAGGGAGTTAGGAGAGGGACACGTAATAATAATGATACGCGAATCGAGGGTAACTGAGAGTCTCGGTGAACGGCGGGTGTAATTAGGGACGCCCGTCTAACCGCGAAATTTCGTGATCTTATTAAATCCAGAAGGACGCCGGCGAACGCGCTCTCGAGAAAGAGAGAAAGAGAGAGAGAGAGAGGGAAAAAGGGAAAGGCTAAATTATTATTACTCGCAGAGGCCCCAAGGTGCCTGAGCCTCGTCCGCCTCTTTGACAGTGTGTGTTTCGTTCGCGCACCCGTGCGTGTAATGCACATATCTATAAAGATTATATCGCGCTCGAGTGGCCACAAGTGACGCAAAGATTACGAGATAAATAAAACATTTGAATCGTTAGGCGGAACAACGGTATAAGCCACTTTCCTCATCCTCAAAGGCACAATAGAAGTTTACGAAAGCGTCTGATATAAAATCTCCAACTGTTCTGTTATAGTAATTTTCTTTATGGTACCTATATTTTACTAGAAAAAGTGAAATATATTTTATGTCACCTAAAATAACCGTGTAGGAAGTTTCTGGCGTCGCCAAGTATCTAGTAGTTGGACTGCTAATCTCGATTCATTCGTATTTGTGAGTCATACAGGCGGTCAGAAGTATGTAACGGCCAGAGAAAGAGAGAGGGAGGGGGAGGGAGGGAGAGAGGGAGAAACCACGGTACTACACGTAATTTTATCGTTCACGGCGCAAGCCTGTTTTTCGTGAGAAGCAGCTGATAGGTGCGCGCTTTCATACTCGGCGTTTCATTGAAAACGAAGCCGAGCCGCCTGGTAGCAGGTACGAATTACCGTCTGCAACTATGTTCACCAGAGTAGTCATTAGCGCACGACAACGGGTAATCAGAGAGTACCGTGGCAGTATACGAACGCGCGTCTTCTAGTTACGTTTCCTCCAATAAGTCGGTACGCGGGCCATCAAAAATGATTTGACGACGTGAATACGCTTTGCAATTACCGGCCGATACGCGATACATGATGAAAATTATTTTGAATGATTAATCAATGGATAAACATCATTCGATTATTTTGTTAATGACCACCTTCGCCGGATAAACTTTTGATAAACTCAATTTGGTGATTTAAATTCTAAGAAAGTAAAATCTACTATATATATATATATATATATATATATATATATATATGTATTACACATTAATTTCTAGTCGCTAGTTGTAAAATGGCACAGCTTTCAAAATAAGATATATCAATATAGGATTAAAATGCAATTTGGAAAGATTTGTTTCTCGCTCGAAAGATCGGTCGGAATAACGAAAGGATCTCGGACGGGATGCAACGAGATCGGGCGAGCGAACGATGATAAAATCGACGCGACGAGTGAACCGGACGAATCCGTGGACCGCGGCCAATCTACGGACTCATCCCGAAATCCCTGTAATTTTGGAAGCTACCGTCTGAAGGTCTGAAATGCACCTAAACACGAGATCCGAGGCGATCGGACGCGAGAGCTTCTGTGCGCGGCATAATCACCGAGATTTCCTCGCGATTTCGTGG
Organism: Wasmannia auropunctata; assembly: GCF_000956235.1. NCBI lineage: Eukaryota > Metazoa > Arthropoda > Insecta > Hymenoptera > Formicidae > Wasmannia > Wasmannia auropunctata. The sequence continues at coordinate 1,443,031 of NW_012028686.1, read as the reverse complement.
AACATCTGGGCAATTTGCCTGCGAGATGAGAGACGCCCGGCGGGGTGTCTCACTGCCTGATTCACTCTTCCCTTTCTTCTTTCTTTTCCTATACCCGCCGCCGGATATAGTATACCCGATCGCACGATCGCCGCCGTCCCGATACCTTTATCGCAACAACAACGGCGAAAATCGCGAATATTTCCGGAATGAATGAATTCTCGTTGTGCGGGATGTGAATTATCGACACCCGTCACGATTCACGCCTGCCTTCGTAATAATTCCTTCGCGCCTCCGGTTTGCCTCGTTCCCCAGTTGAGAAAAAAAAATTAGGAATGTGTTCGCATAATTTCCGGTGAAATCATGCGAGCGGCGATTTATACGGGTTATTATCTTTACTGGAAACATATCCTGCGCGAGCAATCGCTTAACCGACGTAAATCAACCGAAAGGAATTTAATTATTAAAGTCGATGACTATTAATTCCCCCTGTTTCCTCGAACGCGTGGTCGTAATGCTTCCCTCTTATTAATCTGCGCTCTGAAAGAATATGTTATAATTATGCGATATACACACGACACGCGCATCCTTTCGGGCAAAAACAGAAAATCCTCGTCACTTCTGTACACGCTCGGCACGTACGGCGCGACACTTCGTAATCCTTAATGCATACCCACGCACACTCGCGATAAATAGCTAAATTATCATGATTTTAGATTACAGGTTCTGCACTTATAAATAATATTAGATATTAATTTTCCGACACGTGGGACATTCTATACGTCTCTCTTAATCAGTATAGCCTCCGGCATCTGCGCGACTCGGATTTCTGGACAACGCTGGCGAGGGGAGGCGACTTTGCGCGAAGGCAAGCGCCGCACCGCGCCGCGCTGTGTGCGTTTGCAGAAAAATGAGACGCGGACACTTCGTGTTATATGCGCCCGCGAGCGAAGGATGCGAAATTCAATCGAGCGGAAAGGAAATGACCGCGTATGACATGATCGGCGTTATGTAAAATATCACGAGCTAATAATTATTTGTCATTACCGCTGCGCCGGACCGGTCAATTAGTCACGGATAATCGTATTCGTAATACGCCGTTGGGGAGCGTAGTCACCTATATGAAACGAGATTCTATCTCCACCGCCGGAGCCACGACGGCGCGGCGCGGCGCGGCGGCGCGGTCGCCGCGGATTCTGATCGTCTTGTAATAGATATTAATAGCTCTCGTCACGACGGCTCGTGCAAGTAGCAATCCAACGGAAAATCAAACATAATGCCGCGAGATACATAATGCAATTAATACCCATCGTGCGTCGTTATGTCGGCTAATCTGCTTCGGATGCAAAACTAATTAAGGTAATGAACGCGCGCGTTTTTACGAGGCAGACTGGCTATTTCGTAGAACGGTTTCTGCGATTTTCTCACGGATGTGATACGAGGTCAGATTGTAACCGCTATTCCTCAGCACTATTAAAAGACAACTAAATGATTTTTTGTTGTTGTTGTTAAATTACATCGCGTTCCTAAGTAATAAATCGCGCACTCAAGGGAGATAATAATTGCAGTTGCAATTACGTGCACTTACTCCGTTAACTGCCCAAACGTTTAGATGTCCATTTGATTACGTAAGTTAGAAAAAAAAAGAGAGACAGAAGGAAGTGTCATTCATTAAAATACTGGAGTTTATATTTAACTTCTTGAGAGCGTACACAATAACAATTCAGTACGAAGCAACAACTATCAATTTAAAATAATAACGACAATAAAGCAATTTAAACAATTTAAAGATAATTTTATGTAAAGTTGTTATCTCTAAGGAGATTAATAGTGTCCATCTAATAAAATAATAATATTTTAATATAATGGGACCTTTTTTTAATGTTGAATGTGAATAATAAGTTTAAAAGTCGAGGTACTGTAGTCATCAACTATGATAAAACAAGATAATACTTCAGTGACAAAATTAATATTGAGATAATACTGTGTACATATATATGTTACACTAATGATCAGAAAATCATAAAAAAATGGCAAATATTAATTTTATCATTATCGCTTAACACTGTTCAGGACTCGTTGGATAATAATGTCTGAACTGACTTGAACGCCGAAGCTCACACTCCGTTAACTCGAGTTTATCGCAATAGCAGAATCGGATAACTCGCACGCGCAAATAGGCCCGCGGCTACGTGCGGCCTTGGTTCCTTTTTCTTGTGTTAATGATTCCCTTCCTTTTTGTTTTTAGGGAGGAGCTCGCCATGAAGATCGGCCTGACGGAGGCACGGATACAGGTCAGTGGAATCTCTTACGTTGCTTTTTGCGTAAAACAAAATAGTAAATAATGCAGCATAGATAAATTGTAGACTCATTTCCGATGCAATTATTAAACGCGTGCAGATAAAATTTATCTCCCAATATATGCATATTATATGACACCTTTTTTCTTTACGGTCTTTAATTTCTTTTCTCAATTAATTTTTCAAGTGCAGGATATAAGGACTCTATTTCATACAGAGTCTTATGGATAATTAAAAAATAATTGAAATTAAAAGCGAATATTACAAACTTGTTCGAACTTGAAAATGTTGAGATTTATTAAATCGTACGTTTAAAAGAACGGATAAATAAATCTCTGACGCTGATGTGTCTACACAAGAATAATAGCGTGTCAAACTAAAATTGATTAGTTATCTCTAATTATATATATATTGGCACATTATGGCGTAACTTCGAAAATCACCTTAATAATAAGCAGCTGCGCGCGCGTCAAAGTTTGTCTGTTGGAAAAATGAGGCAATAATTGGCGGTAATAATGTGGTTAGGTGTCTTCTTCGGCGCGAAGGCGAAAATATCGCACGTCTCTTGCGTAACGACAATTATCCCGTATCCTCTGACATTTCGTTTGGATAATAGTTTTGAAGCCCGCGAGCGCGCGCGCGCGAAGAATTACTTAAGAATTACTTGAGTTCTCCTCGCGGTCACGTATCCCCCACCTGTAATTTGCCTACCCATGTATGGCGAAATGCGATACCCTTCGAACAACGTACAAGTCGCCGATCATGAGTCTTTAATTATTTGCTCAACCCTCTTCAAAGCGCCCGTTTATTATTAAAAAAATTATTGAACACGCGATTGTATATTGGAACATTTGGACGATTACTGCTCATTGTTACTAAAAAATGCTTGATCTTGAAGATAATTATTTATCGAAATATTTATAAAATGTTTAAGTTACGAAAAAGAATTATATATAATGTATGTGCATATATAGGTAACTATTTATATGACAAAAGTATAGGTGCTATCATTGATAATTTAATTCTAAGCATTGACGTCATTAAATACTATGTATCTGTAATCGGCATGATTATTTATTCAGTAATTATTCAATTTGTAAAAAAAAGAGAACAATGTTATTGCATGAAATAAATTACGATTGGTAATAGTGCAGATCTCATATCAAGCAAAGAGATTAATTCTTGTTGTAATATTCAAAATTGTATGTGAATAATATCGTAAATCGATCATTAAAGACATTCACGATCAACGCAAGAAACGCGCATCATCCGCCATTAAACTTCAATAATGTTCATTAATATGTTCGAACGACAATCACGCGCAATTCTGAATAAATTTAAATATTTAAATACTAAACATTAAATTAATACTCGGTTCTTATCCGTTTTTATTATTGTACTGTATATGATTAATATCATCGTTCTGGACGATTAAAACAGTTTAATGTTTCAATTCTTTTTGCATACTTATAATTATGAACTTATAAAAACTTAGAAGTTGCAAAAAAAAACATTAAATATTGCAACAAATATCCTACAGAACGCAAGTAACATGTAAATAAATTCATATTATAACATTTTATAAATTTAAATTGTTTATGTGATTTAATTTTGTAAAATAATTAGAAAAATTTATACATATGTATCGCAGTAACTCTTAATAAATTGATTACATATAATAATAGCTTGTTATGTCAGATAATGTCTGGAATATTGCACGCTAAAATTGCATTACCACAAGCTTATTCTACAATTTTAAAGAGAGAGGAAATATTATCCACACGGAAAGAACGATTTTACTGGAAGGTCTAAAAATTTTGCTACATATAGATTTGAAAATAATTTTTGTTGAATCGTTAAAATAATTTTATTGGAAAGTCAAAAATGATAAGCATTTTTAACTTTTCAACAAAATTATTTTGATATTCTAGCAATCAGTTTAACTTTCCAACAAAATTATTTTGATTGTATAACAAAAATTATTTTCAGATCTGAATACAGCAAAATCGTTCTTTTCGTGCAGAACTAGATTCTAGTATTTCATAAAAATACTGCACTAATTTAACATAAAATGTTCAAATGTAATCTACAGTTTCGATATTATTATACATTCATTATTAATGATGAATAATATCGATTTTGATTTAAGCATCCAATTTTCTTAATTCTCATGGATATAACTTGCATTACTCGTTTATTCAAAAGGGCGCACGGATACACGTTTTCTGCGTGACGACGATGACTTCTTACAGAGGAGAGCGTGTCCGTATGCCATCGTTGCGTGAACAGCTGGCTAATTTGCTCAATTAGTTTAATTTATTCCCGGTACTTACTTACTTTTTTTTCTTCCTCTCCCCCCTACTAACCTCCTCCCCCCTTCGCCTTTAAACCCACGCGTATTTTCCTCTCGCTTCGTCCTTTCACTCTCCATCCCTTGCTGGCTCCGAGCCACGCATACTCGCGCGCCCCTATGCGATCTTCTCGTTATTTTCCCCCGCGTCGCGAGAGCACGGCGCTTTAACGTTAACCCGGCACTTTTCATTATACTTGCAAATCCGTCACCGTCCACCACAAATCACCGATTTACTGACGGCCGGGAATTACTCGCGCGCGATGTGCGCACGCGATGAGAACCACTGGCTCCGTCCGAGAAATGACACGCCTGCCGTAACTCCACGCGGTGCCGTTAATAATTTTCAGGAATCCCTGAACCTGTATACGGAGAGACCTTGCGCCGTTCTTCTCGCTCGACTGCAGTGAGATGACCGGCTCCGCGAAGCTGCATCCCTTTTCAATCGCGATAGGTGTCAATTGCCCTCGCGGCCGTAACGGAGCGGAATTATGCGTGTTGGTTTACGAAAACGTTTCGAGGAATTAGGCGCACTTATTCAATCGCGGTGTCCTTAACCTTTTAGCACACAGCTGCCTCTCAGGAAACACGAAATCGAACAGGCTTTAACGATATATCAAATAATTTTAAATTTTAAAGTCTTTTGATTTTCAGTATTAAATATTTGTTATTCGCATTTCAAATTTTCGACTTTTTTTTAAATCAACTCCGCTCTAAGTTTTAAAAAGACAAGAAATTTTATTTTCTCTTTATATTTCAATTGATGATATTAAATAATTACGTTATTAGACTTTTTTTTGTATTTTCGTTAAAGGATAATAATATCGGTAAATACGTCGAAGAATCTATTGACAGATATTATAAACCCATTTATAAACCGTATGAGAAACGATTTAAGTGAACGCCACAAATTTCTCTCCTCCTCGTCCTAACGCGCGAAAATTAGATTGTCGGGCGATTTAGTCGCCGCTTGTCCGTCAGCCGTCATTAATATGCATGACAAATATATCGTCGTGGAGAATGAGGTGCGATTTTTTTCGACGCGCACGGAACCTCGCCCGTACGCATCAGCGCATCAAAAATTAGGATACATGACCTATCATCGGCGGCTATTAATAATTCATGAAACACGTAGTATCGTTTGAGAAAATAAAATGCCTTCTTACCGCAGAGACTTTTAAAGACGTCGATTCGTATTTATAAGACACATTATATAGCGTTAAACGTACCATAACATTAAATAAAAAACAAGTAATGAATAGAAACCGCGGATAATAATTTGAAAGAAGTAAATTAAGTGGAATTTCAATGGATTAATTTATTATTTGACGCCTTCTATACGCAAACGTGAAATAGGACAATTTTAAAACTACTAAAATACTACATGTGACAAAGTTGATACATATTAATTACATAAAATGATAAATTAGATTAAAGAATAATCTGACCGGATAGTCGCGGATTAGCGCTAACTTAATCACGTTTGCGGATTCACCAGAAATAAAAACGTGCCGTCGCGTCATGTTTTATCAGTTTCTTAAACAGGCTAGTCTAAAATAAAATCTATCTGATGTATTCGATTGCGAATCAAGCGCTTCTGTATCTTGAATGAAAATTTTTTCAATTCTAAAAAATGCTTCGTTTCACGTTCGCCTGAAAATGAACCGCTTAATTTGTGTACGTGAAAATATTTCTGCAACGTGTCCATCTAATGTAAGAAACGCTAATTCTCGAGCAAATAAATTCTCAACTTTCGATTCGAGTATTAATCGAACGTACGAGTTTTGCGCACGCGGCTCTCAATGAATAATGAATCCGTTCCTTCCCGCAGGCTCGTTTGCCGACGAAACCTGTCGCTCGCATGAATAACAGATTGCTATTAGGCAAAGTGATTATCAGTTGTTGCAACGTCGGCTATTAATTATTTTTACGATCTCCCCAAGTGTGACGAGATAATCGACAAGTCGCGAACTTCTGCTACAAGCAAGGAAATACTTGCGCAAGGAAAAACTGGAATTGCAGATAAAAATATCATACGTTTCGTTCGACATCTGTCTTTCGATATGTACACGCGAGACGTCGCATTTCTGCGAATCGATTTCGCGGCAAATTCGGTGGCCGGCAAACGAAGGGAATAAACCCGTTTGACGTGTATGTTTATAGCAAACTAATTTTTTTTTACCTTTGAATCTTTTCTTTTTTTTCTCTTTCCCTCGAAGTTATTGGAAACTTTGAAAACGATATGTGCATTTCGTATATTATGTTAAATCTCTATTTGACATATTTATTTATGGAGATATTGGATCGAAATGTTTAAACTCGAAATTAAGAGAATTTGTTCTAAAGTCTGCTACGAAAACAAGAATGTGTTTATTTCGCATAGATTGTTATTTGTCGCGAAATATGTATATTTGCATAAATCAAATAATAACTCAAATTAACTTTTGAGATTAATTAATAGTATATCCTTTGCTAATTGCGAAAAGCAAAACAGTTATTTTCGTGAAAGCTGCCGTTATTAAATCATTGTGCAATTATTATAGAACTCTTTGCAATATTACATATGCGATAAAATAATTATTAAATGTCACATTACGACTTTATTTTTTTTAATTTTATTTATCTGACATACTTTTATGCCTTCAACTTAAATTATTGGCCATATGTTAGATCTTATTTATATTTATATTTTCACAGATCCATTGAAATATAAGATAATTTAGTATTCACCGATGCGCAATAATAAAGTTGCAATTATGTTGATGTAATTGAGTAATATTTGAAAAAGTAACTATTGCACTGAATTTTTTGTTTGTCGTGTTTTTCAAATAAATGTTTGTCTGGCGCTTCGATTCCAGCGTCATTTCAACAATATCTGTTTCTATGAGTAATGGTTTTTAATCGTGAAAATTAATTGATTATGCAAATTGATTATGCAAATCAATTGAGGGATATTACGAATCAAGGCATAATACGATGACATGCGGAGAGCGCCGCTACCTGGACTGCGTACGAGTGATAACGCAGCGATCTTGTGTAAACAATAGCGCGCTCTACGCCGCGGCAATTATCAAAATCGCGTGCCAATCTCGAAATACTTAACGCTTTGTAAATCCACATTAAATATTTTTTGTTTCAATTGACATATTAAATAAACAATGGATGTATTATCACTTTCTATTGGATATCATTTGTGATATCTAGTTATTTGTGTATTACTTTCCACGTTTTCTCCTGAAAATTATAGACGCTGAAATCGGCATATAATTCAAATCGCGAACACAGTATCGCGTTTTAGGTTCATACTAATAATAATTGCGCTAAGTTTTTTGCTTCAATTAATCGTTGTCTCGAAACGTTTACGAATTATTACTCGTTGTGAAACGTAGAAATTTGTCAATCGCGCGAATATTACTTGTTACAAGCATGCAAGAAATGATCGTGTTTTCTCCCAGTACTCGTCACGATTGCATCTCGAGAGGTAATAACGTAATGATACACGTAGCTTTCGCTGCTGCTTACCGGCTCGAATTTTAGAATGCGAATGATACAACGGTAACCCCGTGTATAGCGTACAGTGATGCATTGCATATACGCAACAAATAAACGCGAAGATCGGTGTTGCGTGTACGAATTAACTCTGTATGTGTGTGTGTATGTGTCGCAGTTTGAAATATGTAACGTACTATGAAATAAATGTAAATTTCCTTACATATCCAATTATTTTGATTAATGGTAGTTTGCGCTTTGTTTTGCAAACTCATTAGCGTCACGTAAGATAATTAAGCCACTTGATTGAGAAAATATTTGAAAATATTGTTACTTAAATTTTGATTATCAATAGAATTTGCTTCAATCTAAATATATCTATATTAAATGTATTACATGTAATAACAAATTTTATTTGTGACAATTGCTTAGTAAATAATTTTTAATGACGATTTAATTAAATTACTTAATTATTCTATTTAAAAAATTATTAAATTATTAAATCCATTTTTTATAGAATAAAATTTATCTGTTTTAATCATGAAATTGTCTACGTATATTAATTTATTATCATTTTCAGATTTTTATTCACGATAAAAGTAAAATTGTATGATTACAATAAATCGATTTAAAAAAAAATTATTAAATCTCCGCAAAAAATGTTGCAGCGAATTAACACTTTAAAATTGTACTGTTGGATCTCAAGTCAAGTTTTTTATATCTGTGTTTTGTATCTGTTTTCTTCTCAAATCATCTCCGGAAAAATATTGCGAGATATTCAACAAATAATAAAATATATATACTCTTTTCTCAATTATTGAAACGGAGAAACAAAATTCAGGATATGTCTTCAAATAAACTCCATCTGAATTCCTCAATTAAATCGCAATTACAAATATGATGTAACGAATAGACATAAGATTAACTCGCAGAATCTATTTATTAAATCGTGCGTCGCGACTATTTTCAGCTGAGTTCTTCAATAGCAGGCGATTACAAGCGCGATTTAAGTCTGAAAGGGTTCAAAGATTCGCCCGAGAAAGTATCTATACGTGTGTCGAACGCGCGGGAAAATCTTCTTCGCCAGTGAGAGCGAGAAAGAGAGAGAGGAAAAGATTGAAGTGGAGAAGCAGGAGAAACGAACGTACTCGGCGTTCGTGTAATTAATGCGGCACGATTAAGCACGAAACCGAGTAGGTTCCGGCGGCGATGTGGTTGCGTTTTGTTTTAAAAGCGGAGAGTCGGAGATGTTTAGCGCCCTGCTGGGGGCAATCCTGTTCGCTGTGGGGGGTCCTGGCACCCGCGACCCCCCCTTCCTCTCTCTACCCTAACGATGCCAGGGAGCCTCTAATCTCCCGTATGTCTAGGCGAGATTCCGAGGCGGGCGGACGGTACACGCGGAACGCGCACATTCGGCTCGGATGCCTCTCCTCCTCGAAGCAACAAAAATCAAAATATAAATATGGGGATTGTAATCGATTATTGCGCAATCGTAAATCTCGCGTCTTTAACCGCTCGTAGATTCGACCCCTTGGCAGAATGATTGATTTAAATGATATTGTTGGGAACACATCTATTACGTCTAGTTCGAGTCATTAAAATCTATCAATTACACGTCTAAATACACACATAATACGATATTAGATATAATATAATTATCACGAAAATTTTTAAAATAAAAATGAGTCTTTATAATATAAATTAATATATTAATATTTTAGAAGAAAGAAGACGATAACAACATTTCATTAATATTATAATAATATGCGGCAATATCGACGATCATCTTTTAGACATCAATACGTGTGAACGTATGAGACACTGAATGGAAACAAAGTTTTCAGCAAAAATCTAAAACCTATTTTCAGCGCCATACTTAAAATTGCTCACAAATAGTCCTGTTATTTTATAAAGCATACGATTTCTTTGTAAAACAAAAAACGATCTCGCGAGCGATCTGAATATCAGAGATCGGATAGAATCTCAGATCGAGCAAATCGATCGAAATCATTTTCTCGATAGCGAGCTACCATGCGGGATAGAATCCACGGATCTCACGGAACGCGCTCGCAGTCGTCGCCGCCGCCGCCGCCCGTCGCCGCGCCTCGCCGGCGGTGAGCCAGTGATCGAGGCCGATCGTCAAATCGCAAAGTCATCCGGGCATACGTCTATCCTCCGTCCACACGATGACGAGGCCGCACCATGACGAACCGTATTGGGAGTGTCTACATCACTCGGCGGCGGTACTTTTGATTCCCAAATCCGTGATGCTGCCGAAAGCCGGAGTCACGGCAATGTGGAACGCGCACTCGTTCTATTCGACGCGAGAGTATCGCATGTCGACGGAAAACGAGGTGAATTTCTCTTCGTAAATGGGAAAAATAAGCGAGCCGTGTAAGGTCTTCTCTATTACGCGACCTTACGGCCGTTGAAGAGAACGAAGAGAAGAGACATCATTTTCCAACATACGATATTGCCGTCACGTTCCTCCAACGTGACGTGCCATTCGACTCTTCGGCACAAAATGTATAAAGTTAGAAGAAAAATATGATATCGAAAATTATGATATATACGTATAAATATAAAAGTAAAATACAAAATATATATGCATAAAATAGGTATAGAAAACAAATAATAAAATAATTGGTTTAGTAAAAAAAAGATCTAATGATAACAGTATTTTTTAATTATTGTATCTTTCATCTTAATTTGCATGTCTTGAAGAATAATTAATATTATTACAAGAAATTTCTAATCGAAAGATGAATAAATGCATAAAAAATGTGTATTCAAGAAGTTTCAGAGAAATGATTTCACACAATAAACACGATGAATTGAAATTCAATCCAGTATACAGTTGAAATGGCAGTCAGAGAGCGAGGAAACTTTGCAGAAGATGGAGAACTGTTCGCGCGATTACTTGACGAGAATTCTCGCTGAAAGTATCTCGAGAGTCGCGCTTCTGAAGCGGTAACATGAAACATCTCCCTCACCGGAAACGATAAAAGACCCGGGATAGCTTTCAGGATAGATGGCCGCTTCTCGAAAAGTTCTACTCGAACAATCGACGTAACGAGCCGCGCTTGGAATTCGCGGCCGTTCTTTACCGCGGAAACGATGATAAACAAAAATCCGGAATCGCAGCAGGTGCTCGCGCGCGCGGGAGAGATTGGATAAGTTGAATTGTTGTTGTCCTAAGCCGTCCGTCATTGCGATCAGTCACGAGACACGTCTCCTCTTTCTCTTTCTTTTTCCTTCTTTTGCGCGACCTGATATTAAAACGAAATCGGCGATACGTTATTTGCGTTCGGTCGGGACGCGCACGGCATAAAATCGACCCAACAACCAGAGATAGGACGCAGTGGAGGCATGAAAAAGTGACGGAAAAAGGGAAAAGAGAAGAGGGACACGGATTGACGAAGGAGTGAGGAGGAACGGACTTCCGCTGAACTGATTAGAGCTCCGGGTCTCTTCGAGGAAGCCTCGCGTTGAAATGGAATGGAATGCGTTGGAACCCGGTGGACGCGCATCACGAACAGCGATTCGTATTCGTTGTCCAAGTTCTATTTACAAATATTAGAATTCAATCTTCTTAGGTTTTACGTCGCCATCAAACTCTGATTTGTTCGCGGAGCGTTTAAGCCATAAAACGGAGCAGAGCATTTTAAATCGTAAAACAAAGCAATGACATTGTTATATTTTTCACAATTAATTGTAAGACTATAGCAAAAACTTTGTAAAAATATTTAATATTTTAATTATTTAACAATTTAAATATTTTGAAAATATTTTATTTATTCTAAGAATATTTTATTCATTGCAAAAATATTTTATAATTTTTTTTTCTTAGAATTTGATGCCATTCTGTAAAGAGAATAAATTAAATGATTTCGTACTAAAATTGTGTATCCATTATACATATAATCATGTACGATAATCGATGTATTTTTACTAATTTCCGCTCATTTATATCATTTCCCAGACAGCACAAAGTTTAAAATTGACGCATAATCGATGTATTCTTACTTATTTCCGCTCATTTATATTATTTCCTAGACAGCACAAAGTCTAAAATTGACACATAAAACGTCTTTCAAATATCTTGTAGACACTTCTACAAGAACTATCTAAAAGATGACTAAAAGACAGTAAAAGACGTCTTATGCATCGATGTTAGACGTTGTCTGGGTTTCGACTGACTAATAGTACATTTGCAGTGATTTATTGAATATTACAATTGAGCAATTGCAACACTTATTTGCACGATAATATAAAACCAAAAAGCTCTCATGTGAGCACAGTATTATTAATAATGTAATTTTCATATTTGTATTCTCTCAAAATGCTTCATATACAAAAATATATACATTGCGAATTTGACACGCAGCGATGCCGATTCCGAGTATCTCGAGTTGCCAGAAACGAAAAGTGGGCCAAGGGATCGCTAACCTAACGGTTTTACGACAGCTAATATTTTGTTAATTTTCGAGGAGAAACGTAAAATTCAGGTAGAGAGACAAACGAAAGAAGAGAGAAAAAGAGAGGCTGGTAGAAGGGGGAGAAACGCGGACGGGCAGAGATCCTGAGAGATCTCTGCCTGGCAGCAGTATTCGGTTTCCTTAGAGCATCGACGGTAATGATACGCTGCTCTCTACCTTCCTGAAAAAGGGGAGAATGCGTCACTGTAACCGGAATTCGAACTCTCGCGGATCAACAACTTCCAAGGAAGAAAGTACCTATCGATTATCTTTTCTGACCCGGAATTGAATAAACGACTTTTTTGAAACTTTTAAACGAGATCTAAATCTTTACTTCTATTATTTCTTCGTTGCGATAATTGCAAAGGCAATCGACATTAAAACGTTTAAAACTCATAATAAGGAGATATTATATAAAACGTTATCAAGTATTTTAAATATATATCATAATGTTATAAATTATTATTAGGAAAGGCGAAGGAAATATTCTGATTATCAAAAATAATTGAATATTACAATTATACATATAAATTATATATTATATATATTTAAATAGCAGAATAAATTTTTTTATTGCAAAAAAGATTGGTAAGAAAATTGCAGAATATTCCTTTTGTTATGATCGGTCCGTAGATACGCAGCTGATCATTAATGCTACTGTTATTATTCGAAATATTGACTGCGCCGCGCGGTTGCGTAATACGACAGATTCCGAAGGACGCAAAAAGAATCCTTCCGGACTCTGCTGTTATCGCCGCGGCCTAAGAGCCTTCCACGAACGAACACGGCGCCTAATCAGACCGCTCGTTCATCATGTGTTCCAGGTCTGGTTCCAGAACCGGCGGGCCAAGTGGCGTAAACAGGAGAAGGTCGGGCCCCAGGCGCATCCCTACACACCGTACCCACCACCGTCGGCGGTCGTGGCGCCGACCTTGCCGAACCCCTTCGCCCATCTGGTCAACTTCCCGCACAGGAAGCCCTTCGAGGCCTTTCGCTATCCGCCGCTGGGTCACGGCCCGGTCCTCTCCGGTAGTTACGCCGCTCATCCCTATCATCGGGCCCCGCCACCGCTGCTGCCGCCCGGCATGCCCCTGCCGTACACGTCCGCCGCCTCCTTCCAGAATTTGCTCGCGAACATATCGGCGGCGCAGCGACCGAAGTTGGTGCGCAGTTCGCCACCCCCGCCCCCGCCACCTGCCTCCGCGATAACCCTGTCGCATCCCCCGGTGGCGCCGCCACCCCCGCCGCCGCCGACGGCCACCTCGCCGCAGAGCTCGCCTACGGGTAGCGTCGGATTACCGGACATCGACAGGAGGACCAACAGCATCGCCTCGCTGAGACTCAAAGCCCGCGAGTACGAGATGCAGCTGGAGATGTTGCGTAAGAACGGCGATCTCATAAGTTGAAACGCTGCCGGGGTCAGGTGCGGCAGACAACGAGCGCCAGTCTGTCCTGAATCGGTTCGGGCGGTCGTGGATCCGATGGACTGGATGGCAGGCATTCCTCCGCACGGAGAATGTCGGCAGATTAAGTCAAGTGAGTGAACTTCGTGAAGTTCTTAAACACACACTTAAATCAGCGTTTGCTCAATGTGACGTAGGATCTCAACCAAATATCAAAATATTTAATCGAATGTTGCAGCAAGCACAGCAAATGTGATGTTCAACTACACACGGCGATTTTAGATCGTTTAACGCCACATTGGTCAGATTGTGATTCGAGTGTTGTTGATCGGTCCGTTATTGATAACCGCGACGAACTTAGGAAAATGTGTGATCGAGTTTCGTGGTAAACAAACTGTATGTAGTGAGTGCTAGCACGTTTGTGTTAAACGGAGCAGATTTCTTTAGCGTCGAAAGATAGAAAGGCATGTGATAAGTTCCGTTTTCCGTAAAAAAAAAAATCTATCATCGAATATGATTTTAATGTGTTTACTTCCAATATGTTCTGCGCGGCAAAAAATATCCCCCAAAAATTAGTAGTGTGGATGATTGAAAGCAAAATTCTCAAGCAATTTGTGCATCATTTTTCTATAATAAAAATTGAAATTGCACTTCTATACTTTACATCGATTGGATTATTTTTTAATATTCAAAAATGTGTCAATCTCTTTATTGTAATCTTTCTGATTTCATGCTCGTCAGCTGATTGAATAATTCAATTCGAGTAATTTGCGATTTATAAAAAAAAAGAAGTGGAAAGAGATGTTTTAAACTTTTTTTTAAATTGATAGTTCGACATTCGAAAATGTAATTATTAACGAAAGAATTTATTGCAATGCAATTTTCTCAAAATTCTTTTGTTTATCACGTGTTATTATCCATGACATCTTTCCATAACATGAAACAAAAAGGGACACGGAACAGCGTGAACGAAAGCAAGGAAGAGTGAAATTACCGTTACTCATGTACACCGCACCGTGTATATAGTTTACAGTATTCCGTATGCGAGGGAATTAATAGAACTGTGCGTGCAAATCGAGTGACTTGCACGCGCAAGTATATCGCGTGGTACATCGTTTGAATCTGTTTCGCATGCATCGAGAGGTAGGTTTCTTAATTAGTTCGCATAGTCGGTAATCACGTCAGCTTCTATTAAGACTAATATCATACACATTATACGATGAATTTATCAAGGCACATTAGCGTTTTGGTACGGAAAAAAATTTTTTTTATAAGCTACTCGATCCATTTATTGTAAGACGTGTGAGATATTAGTCTGGCGCAATGCTGATCATTAAATATGCGCGAAACAGATATTGATCCTAGCAGAATCAAGTTCTGAATAGTAAGTCTGGGTGGACTTCGTTAAGATCATTTTTTTGTATTTCATCAAATAATGTAAATAAATGTAATAAATGTTGAATCAACAATAAACGAATAGATATGAATACAATTTGTATGTGATATTTAATTAATATTTAACTTGTAGAAGTTTAACTTGTAGATTTTATATAAAACTTTTCGGTTTTAATATTAAATTTAGAGTATAGATAAAAAAAGTTTTGAAATTTATTTTTAGAAAAATTCTCTCTTTGAAAAAAAATTGATTTAAATATCTAATTACTTTCTGTCCCATTTACAATTTCTACATTTTTTCATACTTTATAAACATTTTTAAAGTAAATTTATATATATATATACATAATAAAATATAAAACACTTTTCGATTATAATTAAATATTTTGTAACTAGCTTCTTGACTCTGCTAGGATTGATTAAAAGCTGTAAATCGTTCTCTTTTCGCTGGAGAGGCGACGATAGTAAATCGCGATTCCAAAGTGATCCTTATCTAAAGGTTGAAAAGTGTCCGTCCATTTGGAGGTTATTCGGCGTCGCGACGGAAAGTCGGAATTTTAGAGACTGTTAACTGAAACGTGAAATAGAAAAAAGGCGAACTTATGAAACACACAAGGAATATCTGTCCCGCTAGAGATCTCCGTTTCTTCCCGTCGCAATCGCAATAAAGCCTCACATAGCGTTGATCGACGATCGTGTGAAACCCAAGACCGTGTAGTTTTATTTACTTTTACACGACACGTTATGTACACGTTTAGGCAATGAAGAGAAAGAGAGATACTATTTATATATAAATATATATATATTATATAAATCTATATATACTTTATTTACAATCGGAATATTCTACGCTATTGCTATAGATTTTACGACTGTATAAGCATTACTTAGCGCGTAAGCCGTCTGTAAATATCTGTAACGATGCGTGTCATTTTTAACAAGACCTTGCAATCACTTGTCCTGTTTGCATAATGTACGATGACACGCATACATAACCGTACCGACAGTCCGGCTACTTTTTGCTGGCTTTCTTACTTCAAATTTCCTCGAGGATCTATTTGAGATTCTTATCGATCTCGCAATTCGAGCAACAAACGTAACAATTGTCAAGCCTGATAACATAACATCAAGTAAAAAATGCAAGAAAATGAATTAAGTCACGTCTTTCGAGTCTTTTGCGATAAATAATAGAAATTATCGCATAGAAATTATGATCAGAATCGAAATCGAGATCAAAAAAAATCCGCTTTCCCTATTTCTCAAACTGAACCAGCCACGTGCATTGTACTTAACCTTAATATTACCTCTTTATTCTTTCTTTATAATGAATAAATGATTACGATAAAAAAAAACGCGTTTTTTATTAAGCGAACCCTTCACCATCAAAGATCAAAGTTTGACAAGCTTAAATTTTTATATTCAATTTAGAGACCGACAGTCTCTTTATGGCTGCATCGTTTGTATCATTAACAAATATAATAAAAATAAAAAAAATTAAATTAAATATCAAAATATTTATCTTCTTTAGAATAATTTTTTGTTATCAAATGCAGAGATCATTTATACGCATCCAGTTTCGAGTATCCCAAAAATACACGAGTTTAATTCTCAGTGCCGCCATCACGCCGCGAGGAGATGTGCGTCGGATAGCGATATTAATTTACGGGCTCGTCAGCTTCCCGAAAAATACCCCATTAACTCGCACATACATTAAATGCTCCTTCTCTCTCGAAAGGCCCGCACTTGGGGAGTTCCCCGGGATTGACTTACGGCGAGTAATTCGCGGCCGGACACGCCCGACCGACGAGTTATTTAAATATTTTACAGTTTAATGGAGTCCCAGGCCATTAACGGGCGTCAGCTAATTAGTAACGTATCCCGACGTGTAACAACGCGCGAGTATGCTCTTGGCAAGGTCCGTTAACGATCGGTCGATAAATCGAACATTCTGCCGACAAATCGGCTCGCCAATCGGGCCTGACGTGCAGCAACGAATTTAAAACGTTTTAGGTCTTCTAAGATAAAAATACACGGATTGATTCCTCGACAGATGATACAAAAAAGAGAAGCTTAACTTCCGCAGATTTTATTTTCTTGCGGGATTTTAATTCATAGTTTTATAATACTAAATCTACCGACGTGATGAACGTGGGTATACCTAGTTATAGTATTTAAAGATACATATATTTAAAAAAAAGGACAAAGAGGCAGAAAGCAAATTATTAATTTAATCATTTACATATTACAATAAAAATTACAAAAAAATCTCAGAAAACACATCGTTATAAATTTGGCAAAAAATTACTGTGAATAAAATCAAATCATTTCAATTGCTTTTGGTAGATCTAGTGGTAAAGATAAAACGATTTCGAATACGTCGAAGAGATCATTGTTATTAAAATGAGATGCCGATCTTTTTCTGAGCGCGCGTGCTCGATTCAGATAGAACGTGGTAACGGGAACGTGGACAGACGCCGGTCGCTATATCGTCGTTGAACTCGATTGCAACTATAAACGCGCGGTGGACGGTTTTTAATGATATGCCGTGAAACGATAACATACAATCAATTTCACATTTCAATTTCCTGGAATTGAACGAATACCGACACTCGGGGTCCGCTCACGGGATTTCATTGATCGCGATCGTAAATTTGCCGGAAAATCATGATATTACAGCGATGGCTGATTGAGGAATGGTATTAGAAATCGGAGGTTAATGTTTGGAATTATGCTTTTATCGCGCTACGTCGGGACTAGTTTACGATATACTCGTATACGGAACATTATTACGTACTTTGCGATAATCTTAAATAAGTATCGAACTACACGCTCTTAAATTACATATTTCGACTGCATCTACATCGCTCGTATATCGTAATTGTGACGGACGCAAGTTCCAAAGTACGTAAATGGACTGAAAGGCTTATCGGATTATTATGTGTCTTACACAAAATGCTCTTTACTCTCCCCTTCTATTAAATATAATAAGTAAAAAAATTATCACTGCTTCTCACAGACCTGAAGATTTTATTTGATAAAGTTAAATTTTATTTTCCTGTAGGCCTCTTTCTATATTCAAATGATTTATTCAAGATCGCATCGGACAAAGTCGTATATGATTACTCGGCATGTTATCAATTTTGTCATAATACAGAATAAGTGATAATTTTCCAAATGCATCTCCGAGGAGAGCCGAGTTACCGAGATCATGCGATGCAAACGATAGCAGCTGCCGATCGCTAAATTCATTTTGATGTGAACGGTCATTAGATGACTAGAGCCGGTGTAAAACGTCGCCGTAATCACCGGTTACTAACTAACTGGCTGAACCCCCGCCCCGCCCGCGCCGCCTCTTTCTACAGCTTTTCGCGATATGCACGCGCATATATACGCCGATTCGCCGATCGCCGCAAGCACCGTCGATACTGTTTACACCGTAGTAATTTGCTAATGGCCAGGTCGACACGATGAATTCGGGATCGGGTTAGCTGCGTGGTCTGCATGCCGATCGCGCGGCGGGATCGACAACGCGGCCCGAGTGATCGAGGATCGATCACGCAGGAGGAAGAGGAGACACGCCTCCGCCGATCGATTTTGCCGTTCGTCCGCGTATTACCGATCTATTCTGGGCCGTAATTTGCGTCGATTATCCTTTCGTTTACCGTGGCCGCTTATCGCTCGAGCCGCTTTCGATGATAACCGAAGTGATGAAGGCAATGGACCCGTACCTATTTACGTCACGCTTATATGCATGCCTTTTCCATGTTCATTGCTTTAGAAATACGGAGTAGAGGAAGAGAACATTTCGAGCACGGTTTTGCTCGACTATAATATTGCGAACCAGCTTAAAAAAGGTACTGTTTATTTCAATATCTGGATAGCTATTGTGATAAGCAAAAATTAAAAAATGTTTATTAATTATACTCAAAGAATCTCTGTGCAATCAAGTAATAATAGCTCTTTTTTTTTTTAAACTTATTTCTGCAAAATTTTAATTAAAATTGAATGTTACTCCGATTCAAACAAAAAAAGATTTGCGCAGATGTTTACGATGGTACTGGGATGAAATTGATAGATGTGCGATTTTTCGATACCAATTATAAATCCATGAAATCGTGTGATTATACGTCAGACTTGTATTTAATTACTCAAAATAGGACAATCGTAAGACATTTTGTCTAGCATTCTAGGCGTCGCACGAACCGCGTACTTTACATTGTATATTACGACAAAATTTCAGCGAAAATATCTTGCGATTGTCCTATTTTGAGTAATATGCGCGATCGTAATTAATATGAGTATTGTATTATGTTGTTGCAAATACAATAATCTAAAAGAAAGAAAAGGCTTTGAAAGTATCGTCATATGGATTAGATATATATATGATGTATGATTTAATTTTTTATTGCAGAATTAATCATTCTATTCTCTATTTTATTTATTGTTTATGAATAATTTATATAAGAATTTTAAAAAATGACGCAATCCACTTTACGTCAATATTCTTTGAAACATGATCGTTTCTTACAAATAATTAAATGGTTATTAACCTGCGCGCCGAGAATGTATACCAATTAATTCATCGCCGCTATGAAATATATATTTAAGACACTATAAAGTAAATGGCGAATATTCTCATATTCTAATTTCAATGAAACGATTATCGTTACATTTATCTTAACGTTTATTGAAAAAGTAAAATTCATTTCATATTTTGATCGCGCGCAAACAAGTATTTTTATATAAATTAATTTATTATTATTGCTTTTGATTAATTATCCTGTGATTTACGATATACATATAAGTGCGTGGTAATAATCTCGATAGTCTTGATATTAAAGTAGATTATA
The DNA here is from genome assembly GCF_000956235.1 of Wasmannia auropunctata. Classification (NCBI taxonomy): domain Eukaryota; kingdom Metazoa; phylum Arthropoda; class Insecta; order Hymenoptera; family Formicidae; genus Wasmannia; species Wasmannia auropunctata. The sequence continues at coordinate 1,422,787 of NW_012028686.1, read as the reverse complement.
CTGGGGCAGTTTATGTGTAAGATCTAAAGTGACGAGAGATAAGAAATTATAAATTATATTTTTATTGTAATATCTATGAGCGATAAAATTATTTATCTAACAATGTTTAAATTCGCGAGTATATTTCTCATCGCGTTTTTAATTTTTCGCAGATTTAAATGTAGTTTGTTTTTTAAAACATTTTAAAAATAAAAATCGTAAAATATAATATAAATGTAAAAAATAATACACGAATTGATAGATAAAATAAAAAAGTTGTGATATTAATAATCTATTAGTAATTAATTTGAAAACACGTAAGAATAGAATATTCGGCGATTTCATTAAATTAATGTTATTTTATAAATTATATATATAAAATTACAATATTTTTCAAAAATTTAGTTGGCATGCGGTCTTGATGTCCATTATTGCGTCATACGGCGTGTTGATACAAGCGGACGCGCTATCATTCACACACTACAAGTTGATAGATAACGAGAGGAACTTCGTATATGTCACGTTATTTCTCGAGATGTGACAAATAACAATAAAAAAAGAAACGTGTTCCTCATTAATGATTCTAAGTCAAGTATGATTAACTCCTGTGTGTTACGATTCATAAGTATCTTTTTTTTTTTTAAGCAGTAACTTTGATCGAAATAAATATTTCACATAATTTATTTACGCCAAGTACGAATATCGAAGCGATGAGAAGTGACAATTACAAATTATTGTTTTGTAATATTTGATATAATATGTGATAGTAATTAGTAATTACACTAAGATCATCAGTACTGCAGTTAATGTCGGAAATATCGTGTAAGTTATCGATTTCTAATAATTAGTGCGCGAAATTGTAATTAACTGTTTTCACAAGTAAGTGCCTTGAAGTGCTTTGAAGAAACAAAGAGGAACAGAGAAAACTGAGAGAAGGAAGTAGTCTATAGAAGACATCGACAAAGTAACTATATAAATTAATTTGCATATTTTCTACTTTATTTATTAAAAGTAATAAAATAGAAAAATATGCAAATTTAATCATTTATAATTATTAGATTTAATTATTCATAATTAAAATTAAATATTGTATTATATTAGAAATACATAAAGTAATATTAAACAATTTTTTTATATGTACTTTATAAGTATATCTAAAAGACGGACAGAAAGCATTTTACTAACAGATAACATAATTATTTAATAAAAAATAGTTATTGATTATATTTATTCGTACAATAAATAAGTCAGTATTTTAAATTTATCATAATTTCTGTTTATATTCTATATATATTTTATTTTATTTATTGATGATTTAATTTTATATCATTTGAAATAAAATCGTAACGTGAATGACAATAATATTTTATCGCGTATATAATATTGCGGGGTGTTCCGTAACACACAGTAACAAACAGTATTTTAATCAAGTATCTACAGTTAGGAAATAGTAATTCCACTTTTCACAATCATTTGAGTATATTCTCTTAATCTTTAATTAAAATGTGTGACTATAGAACCCGTGCTTAAGGTATGAAACTTTATTCCGAGTGCATTTCACATGATGCACTTTTTAATACGAAATTCATATAACGACTATAAATATGGGCTTAAGAAGCAGCACTTCATCTAAATGTTCCTTGTCTTTTTTGTCTCTCCCCTCTCTCTCTCTCTCTCTCTCTCTCTCTCTGTCTCTTTCCTGCTCTCTCGTATCCTCGCGCGCAGCACGCGCAAGGCTTTATCCGGTTAACAATCCCTAATTACGGGGTTCCTCATAACTAACTCGGTTAACGTGAAAGGCGCCCCCGCTATCCTTCCCCCCCTGCGAGCCGCTCAGTGCTCGCCTATCATCGCGATGGATGCAGATTAACCGGTCGTCTGATCTCTCGGGGCCCTTCGCTTTAACTTCCCGGCACCGGCTTCCTTCGTTCAACGGCATTCGATTTCATGTATCCTGCCACACCGCCTCTCGAGATGGGCCGCCAAGTTTTAATAACTCGTTACGAAATTTGTTAAACCGAGGCGAATACAAGGTATACCAGACACCGCCATGAGGCAAAAAACGAACGAAAGATTTGATTTCACAATATTCGTCTTGACACCGTAGATCTGCAATCTTATAGACCGATTTTCTTCCTACCGGAATGGAGTCAATCATCTATCAATATAGTAAAGAATCGCAAATTATCCTAAGTTATCTTGCATATTTGTCTATTATAGACGATGGACATTATCCATACTCCAACATATCCCAACATTTATTATCGATTGATATGCCAGGAAGGAGAGCAATTGGTTTTAAACCAAACAAATAATAATTCACAATTTTTGCAAAACATTTTGTGAATAGATAAGTTCACAATTAGACAGACAAGTATTCTCAAAGAAATAATCATGTGCAAAAAGACATCGATTATAAAATACGTGTTCGAAAATAACAGTAGTCCATTGTAAATCACTCTATTATCGTATTTTTTAAATAATGGCAAATCGATTATTGCAGAAAATCAAATTTTCACAAAATCAAATATCACAGAAATCAAATTTTATACAAATTATTTTAAATAATTTACTTTTTATAATTATATTAAAAACTAGTATAATAATGTATCTTATTTGTAATTGTTTTATGGTAAAATACAAAAGATCTTATCCTAAATTGCAAAAATTTTCTTTTTATTTTAAAAGATTTCAAGTTTATGATATTTTTTTCCACAATAACTGATTTGTCTCGATATTGGAAATGTAATAAAAGACTCACTGATTAAACTCAACGCAGTCCCTTGATGTCTCGAAGAGTGTTCGCACAATCTGAAAGAAAAATGTTCAAATTAAGCATATTGCAATCACAAACTTGGTTTTATCATTTAAATTTCTTGAATAATTTAAAAGTTTCTTTAATAATAGTTTAGATAATAAAATAAATAAATTATATAAATAGGAGCAAAATTTGAAAGCGTATGTGTCGACGAAATATGACAGATATCTACTTAGGAAAATCAACTTCAAGATACTCGAGCAATCTACAGAGAATGAACGAATTTCTGTAAATTTATTTCAAACGTTATTATTATAAACGTGAATCCTTTAAAAATATCCTTTAGAAATGTTTTTTAAGCACGCACATATGGAATTAAATGACGTTTTTGGAACATAATCGCGTTTCGCTGAGATTCTATTTCGAGGAATACTATATGAGCAAGACGTACTGTCGTATACAGGTATTCACAGATACAGAGATTTATTAAACTGTGGTGTAATATATCTTTCACACGATGGCCTGCGAAATATAATGAAACAATCGTAACAGGTCGAATATTCGCCGACAATTGAGGTGTAATTCTCGATCGCACTTGATCGCGATGCGATTACTACGATAATGACGATAGCATCATTCTTCTTGTTTAGCGATGTAAATTTCGTGAGTCGCTTTGCTTCCCGAAAATTTTAACAACAATAGCAAGGTAATAAGAAGAAATGAGCAGAATATAACATTGCAATGTATAACAACTTACGTAGTATTATAGTAGTATAACAACACATCGCGACATTGCTGCAATAGTGTCATATCTCAAAAAATGACAATTTTAAGTTATATTCATTGGAAAAGATGGATTTTGGCGTGTACTTTTATTTGGTGATGAATAACTCAAAATTGTCAATTTTCGAGATATGACATTATTGCAGCAATGCCGCGATATGTAATACTATAGTAGTAATGTAATATCAAATCTTATAGGCTTAGAAAACGAAAAAAATACATTGTTAATGTAGTAATCATTCATTTCCGTAAAAAATTTTTTAAGAGTATTCTAAAAAAAACTTCGGACAATAGAATGTCTTTCTAAATAAGATCAACGTAAACAATATCCAATTTAATAAATCTTTAATTAATATTTATAGTATATATATATATATACTATAAATATTAATTAAAGATTTATTAATACGCATAGAGTAATTAGAAATTTTCATATTTTCTTTTAATTGAAGAGTTATAAGCAGTAATTCAAATTGGCATTTTAAATATATATTTTAACACACAATAAAAAGTATATATAAATATATATTATACATTTATTTATAAATATAATATATACAATATATATATACTTTTCATTGTGTGTTAAAATATATATTTAAAATGCCAATTTGAATTACCGCTTATAACTCTTCAATTAAAAGAAAATATGAAAATTTCTAATTACTCTATGCGTATTACGTAAGTTATGTAAAAATTGATTAGGCGACAATATCAAGCGTTCATTTCATGAGAAGTTTGAATTCGATTCTTAATGTCGCTCGGTTCGAAAATCGAAACGTTGCGAAAGCGCGTACCAAGTATACTTGCGGATTAAATCCTTGCGTTACTTGCGTTATCGAAAGAACCGATTTCTCGAGTACACATACGAGTACACGCGCGTCTCTAACCGAAATTCTCTCAACGCCGCGCTTATCTCGTAATAAGGCCCGATGTACGTTCCCCTGCTTCGCGAAATCGACGGCGGGGACGGAGGGACGCGGGATGGCGGCGGCGGCGGCGGCGGGGAGGCAGCGTCGGGAGAAGCCGAAGACTTTGAGATGAGGGATGTACGGCGTGACGGTCTAATTGAGGCCCTCTTGATTGCATTTACACCGCCGCGCGGCCTCCCGTATCCCCGGGTGTATCCGCGCACGGTGTATAGCATACCCACCCTCCCCCGGCGGACCCGCGCCGAGCGGAGCGGAGGCTGTATCTGGCCGCTTCTATATACCTTCCTTCCTCACCGTCGTCGTCCTTCGCCGCCCTGCTCCTTCCACTCCGCGCGCCGCAACTTTTCTCCTTCCTCATCACGAGACTTGCATCACCGTATACCCTTTCGTTTGCACTCGATGCAACGCCGCTCGCGCCATCTCTTACGGACTTTCACGGGCACTCTCTCTCGCTCTCTTCCCTGCCTCCGACGACTCCGTCAGCCGTCTCGGTCTCTCCTCCGAGAAGCTCCGAAGAAGAGAGGTTCTTCCTTTTCGCCGGAGCAAACCGCTGCGCCATTATATAAACGCGCTCATCGGCGTCGTCGCTCGGTCCGAGAGCCTTGGGGATGAGGTAGGGGGAGGGGGAGGGGAGAAAGGCAAGCGAGAAAGAGACAGAGAGAGAGAGAGAGAGAGAGAGAGAGAGAGAGGGAACATAAACGACGGGAGGGAGAACCGCGTATCACGGGGATAATTTGTCCACCTGCGCGTGCAACAATCTCACCTGATCCGCCCGCTATCTCACGATCTTCTTCCACACACACGCTCCTCCTCGTCCGCGTCGCCCTCGCACCATCGAACATCGTTTACCACGGCCCGACAACGACGACAAGATGTTCGATAAACTCCCGCATCGATCACCGGACTAAACGGCCCTTTTTTTTCGGAAGATCGTACGCAAACTAACGAACGACGCGGACGCGTCACGCGACGCGACGCGGCTACTCCGCTACTTTGCTACCCGCGTGAAGTGCGCGCCGATTCGGCAATGTGCAGATTGTAGAGACACCGCGGCGCGGCGCGGCGGGCGGTTGATAATTTAAAAAAGGGATCTTACAGTCTCCCGGCCGGTATGTAATAACACGGTACAATCATGACGTGGTAGGACCAAGATATAACATTCCCGTGCACGCACTCGATCGTTTGCAGCCAATCGGGGATTCGTTCCAGTTTTTAAAAAGTGATTGCCATTGAAGCCACAGACGTATAATATCTATCACGCAAAATTTTTATTGGTCGCTCTATTCACGTTGATCCACCGATGCCATCGCTATTACGCGTAACGTCACTTTATTATTTTTTTTTTCCCCCGATAATTCATGAGACGAAAATACGCGTGTTACAGTTTTAACGAGACTTCATCTTTCTCCCGATTCACCGTCATTTTCGCGTATCGCTCGGTATGATCGACCTGATTATATCGCGCGTCGCAGCACGTCGTAAATCGTGGGACTGCCAAAATTCCGAACGTGCGAAACCTAATCGCGGCAGCGAGGTGATAATTAAAAAAGATGGACTTGCGTGGCGGCGCGGCGCGCGGCGTCGCGATGATTTAAGAGACGGCCGCGCGGCGCGGCGGTGCATCGTCTCGTCGCTTAACGAGAATTCGTCTCCCGTCTCGCGGCCTGCTCCGTCATTTTCGTAAATCATGGATTCGGGATTCAATCTGGGGTCCGAGCCGTCCGAGCGTCGTGGGGCCTGCAGCGCGCCGAGAGGTAAGCAAAAAAGATTATTATTGGATCATCGTTACCGTCGTATCGCTTTTCACCGATCGTCCATAGCGACCATAGCTCTCCTCGGGGCTATCATCGCCACGTCGTAAATTGCACGTAATCTTAACCTCTAACTTGCTTCGTGATTGTATGTACGAAGGGAAAATTTATGTAATACGCGCTTTCGTGAATACATATCCCACAATTTAAATGTGATAATTTTAAGTGTCAATATAACGTCGATGTAACGTGTTATGAGAAACATAGATGCAAAAGATACCATAATCATAATTTTAATAACGCGCGCGTTTATTAATAAGAAAATAAAAAGTATAAAAATTTTCACTTTTTTATACTTAGATTTTTTTATCACTTTTTATGCTTTTTTATCGGTTTTTTCTTTAATATTTTTCAAAGTCAATTAAGTTGTTTCCGTTGAAAAACTGTTTTTTTAGAACAAATTGAATCAAGACCGGTGCAGTTATAATTATCTTAAGAATAGTTGTTTATTGTATTGATTCGAAAATTGGTCTTATGAAACTTGCAAGAAGAGTTTTTATTAATCAGGAATGTAAATCGAATAAAATTTTACTGGCAAAACTATGATTAATCTTGTTATAAGAATAATAATAATTCGATGAGAAATTACATTTTCTCTGGATAATCGTGCTCCCGTTATGTACGATTCCAATATGCCTTTATTAGTCATAAATATATATAAGAGACTTACTTATACTTGCAATATAGCCGAATCAACGAATAATTACCGGTACTTCGCGCGCCTTCGGTTATAAAAATATTTCATTCCGTTTCAAATAAAAATTCCACTCAGTTGATTTTCGGGACTGATTGGTATACGACTGCATTAATTCTCGTCGGTAAGAGGCTCCGATTCGATTCGTTCGCTCGCTCGCGCGCGCGCGAGATCGTGGCGAGGCATTAATCGAGAAAGGGTGGCCCCGACCGGGACTTTCGGGACCCTCGTGCGAAGTCCGTCCGGGCCCCGTTGCTCCCCGGACATGGCATAAAACGTGCAAACGCCGCCATTAGTTACTGGCACGGTCGCGGAATGCCATCCGGCCGGAGCCTTATTAAGCCCATTACGTCTTAATTTATTTCCTTATTTAAAAAAAAGCGCGGGCACGGCCGCGACCACGATCGGGGCCCCGGAGGAGTAATGATATAATTCTGTGCCGAGGCGTCTCGCACCATTTGCATTCGGCCGTGTTGGTGGATACGTAATCCCACTGACTACACACACGTGTGTGCACATATACGACAAAGCTTGCATATAAGGGATCCTTAGTTTTCTCTCTTTCTGTCTTGTCTGTCTCTCTTCCTCGCTCTCTCGCTCTCTCGTCCTCTCGGCCAAATAACGAACGCCCACAGTCGTTCCATGAGCCCTCTGATTCGGGAAGAGAGGCGGCATCGTCTTTAAATTCGACCTCCTTTGCAACTTGCTGCTCTAGCGAGCATTAAAAGTCATTCCCGCTCGAGAGAGATGCGCTTAACCTCTTGCACTCGGAATGTTTGTCATCGTGATATTAGCTGGCGTTGCATTATTTTGCAGGGAAGAAATTTATGCGGAGGTTTCAAGCCAAATTGGATTTCCAGGCGCATGAATAATTAATGCGATTTTATAATTTTATGTAAATTTGCAATGAGACGCGATAAAGGTGGGATTGGACGATAAATTCGTAGGCGCGAGTCGCGACGTCAGATCGAATTGCCGCTCGTAACATTCATTCGCTTTTATATGTGAAAGATAATTCCCGAAATGTCGATACGGCTTAAATATCAATTTCTTATACGTATACAAAAGGGGCGAATAAGTAAGTAATAGATATTAATGTGAAAGAGATTATTCTACTTTGGCTGCGTTCGGGGAGCATCATCGGAGTGCCCCTCGTGTATCATTTTATTCTTGTTCAATATTCGATAAACAAAAATAATAAAATGACACACGCGGGGACATTCGGGTGATGTTACCGAAGTCTTTATTATCATTATATCTTCTCCCTCTTTGATGAACTTAAAGAGTTCTTTCTCTTTCTCGGATAACAGAATAGGTTCCGCGAGCGCGCACGGAATGCAAACGCACCGTCGAAGTTTCATGCAATCCGCCGAGGGAAAACATCCCCGCCCGCGGTGTCGTTCACACCTGCGGTTTACGCCCTCGGTGGGAAAGGTTGCACCTCCCACCGAAGGTTCCTGTATACCGCGCGTCCTTGTTTGCAATTCGCCGCGTAGCGTTGCCGTTATTAGCGTAAACCCAAAGTTAGCCGCAATTGCGCTGCCGTAATTTGCGCGTTTGCCCCGCGTCAGTGCCGCCGAGTGGAATTGCGGTGTCGCGTTACCCTGCACGATAATGCGCGACGCACCGTAAAAGATTCACCGACGCTTCTCCACACGCGCGTGTTTGCCCCGCGGCGCGGCGAAAAATCGCGGTAATAACGTGAGAGAATCGGACGTACGTAATATATACGTCAGCGCATCACCGCGGAACGGGGCGTAAAAAAAGATTTGAGCGTCCACGATTGCGTCCACCTCGAGAGCTCTGGCTGTTCGTGAGTACGCCATTCTTGTTGATGATGCGAAACACTTCTCGCTTAGTAATATATAAATTTTGGTAAACGATCGCGTTCCTTCAAAACAACAATCTGTACACGGAGAGAATTTTATTTTATTTACCCTGAAAATCATGTTTATAACCGTAGGACAACATAGTATTTCGACAAATCTTATGTCGATTTTCACTATTTTTTAAATATGTACTACAACAAACTTATTGTAGTGCACGGTAAAAAAAAACAGAGAAAATCACATAAAATTTGTCGAATTATTATGTTGTCCCACGATTAACATGATTTTCAGGGTAAATTATAAAAGGAAATTCTCTCTGTGTATAAGGGCAAGTATTAATTTATACATAGTTATACGTTAATATTAATTTATACATAGTCATACGTTAATATTAAGCAATAATTCGATAACTGTTGTAGTAAGTTCGAAAATATAATTAACAATTCTCAGTAACTGTATCGGTTTGCAAAATTATCATGACTGATAGCAAGAAACCGTAGTACAGTTTATGCTGCTACTAGTATAAATAAAAATTTATTAACAATTGCTGTCGGCAGTTTTTTACCGTAGTAATTCGTGCCAAGCCGGTCGAGACTTGTTTTCAAGGTCAAATAATTTCGAGCTCTGAACGATTTGAGGTCATTCATCACGATGACGAGTGATCCGCGACGCCTTCGAATCGGGAAGCCAGTCTAATTTGAGCATTGTCCGCCGGTGGCTTCTTGAAATTAAGCGTCATTGTTTAAGAGTGAATTCATCTTGATTGTCGATGACTAATGTCCCGCGGCAGCCACGCTGAGTGCCGCGAGGATGGATCGAGGGTGTCCAGAAGTCGTGGCTGGAATGGCGGTCGGCAGCAGGGGGGGAGGTTAGGAGGCAAAAGGGACGGGAGGGCGCACCAAAGACGGCGGAGACGAAGAAGAAGTGCCCACCGCCACGTGAGAGAGCTCTTTAACGAGCATCATCAATAACACGTACCGACGTTGAAGAGAAAACAAAAAAAGAGCCCGGAGAGTCACGCTCTCCGGACAGCGCGTCGCTCGCTATAGATACCGGTAAATGGTGTTAATTAGTAAATTTGATTTAAACCCAAATGGAGCGACCGAATAGGCGGACAAGTGTTGCGCGATGATGTACGATCTCTGCGAAATGTTCAGCCGAGAGGCGCCTTTGTGATCATCCCCCTTTGATGGGGATTGAGAAGTTCGTGAAGGATAACACTATATCACTATCCATACGATTCTTCTTCGCGCTCGAGTCTTCCCACTATACATTTACATAGAAGTTTCGCGCGACTGGCTCAAACAAAATTACATTGATTTTAAATAAAATATATAACTTAGTTATTTCTATTATTACAATCCTCGTGGAGAATAAATACAAGTTTTCGCGAAAATGCCGTCTTTATATAAAATTATTTGATTTTGATTTGGAAAAAGAAATTTTTATCCTGAACGTTTGTAGTTACTTTGGAATTCCATTATAGGTTACGGAAGATTAAACCGAGTTAAACGCTAATTTCTCGCGTACGCGCCAGCACGATGAAACACGCGTGCAAAGTTCAAAGTTTCACGGCATCGCGTACGCAACATTGGTATACACCTGCAGAAAATTGAACTGCTGGTTTTATTTCGCGGTGATCTTTCGTGGGACGGGTTTGAATTTCGGTAATGACCCGTTTGCTACCGTAGGAGAAGGTGGAGATACGGATGAAAGAGAAGGAGGAAGCGGCGCGGCGGAGGAGGAAGGGCTTGAAGGGATATAGAATGAAGGGAAGAGGAAATAGGGGAGAGGAGAGGCGAGGAGATCAAGTCGACACCGACGGGGGCAGGAAAGGCGAGGGCCCATTAATCGGAGGGCATTATCTCAATCACGTAAAACGGCAAAATTGCATTTACCTTTTTAAATGAATATTTGGCGGGAGACGCGCCGCTCACCGGCGCGCTGCTGCAGCCGCCCGCTAAGTTAATTTACCGAGGAATGCCGGGTAACGCCCTGTTCAACCTACCGGCAGCTGGACAAGTATTGTCCCGCCCCTGTGCAACCATAAGCGCGAGATACGCGTCGGCGGCGACGTGGAAAAAAAGGGATTCGTCGGATGCTGCGGGAATTGTGTGGCTGTGGCGGACTATCCGCGGATCCGGCATTCGCCGCGTCTTTCAGCGAGAGTTCGCGTGTAATTTTCGGCTTGAATAAATTTCGACAATGATGACTTAGATTTGGGAACAAATGTTCCCTATAATGAATGCAAAAAAAAAAAGACAGTCATTTCTAAATTAATCCGAGAAAGTTGTAGCACTCTTGAATAAATATCTGCATTTATACGACACGCTCACATTTGTATACAAAATTATTACGTTTTTTGCCATTATTTCCTAAAAATAATAACAAGCTCGTTGATTAATGCAATGTACTTGAAACTTAATACAATCCCTGATACGAAATCTTCAACATTTAACTTTTAATGATTCATTATTGTTCGCTGTAATTCGGACGAGACAGGAAAGCTGTCGCTAGTCGTGTGTTCTTAATCGAACATCATCAATGAATACTGCAAAGATCTTGAGCGACGCGGTTTAATTTACTGGACGGATATTGCAACATACTCCGTGCTCCGAGTAATTGACACTTTCTCCTGGCGGTTACCAATCTCTTGGAGCGATCGAGATCGACGTAGCCGTGCAGGCCCGTTCGCCGGGAATGACGGGCCCGAATGTAAACCGGACCCCGTCGGCGGATCGTCGCCGCTAACAGATTCCCGGGACCCGATCGTGATACCCCCTGCCCTCCCCTCCTCCCCTTCTTCCTCTCCGCGCTTCTATCTTTGTATCTGATAATTGGAGCGGTAATTACGCGGTGATTAACAGAGATGGCTCCCGCGCATCGTACGAGAGCCTCTGTCTTCTTTCTCCTCCTCTTTCTTCTCCTCTCTTTTCAGTTGTTCATTGCCTCTACTATTGCGTCCCCTGACGCAGATTGCCCCTTCATCCCTCGGATCCCCCGGTAGGAAGATCAAAGATCAAAGATAGCCCCGTGCGTGAGCACGTTGAGTTATCTCTTTCTTTCTTTGTAACTTTGCCGCGCTTTTTGTTTCTTTCCGATCTGATCCATTGGACCTGATCCGTACTCTTTCTCTCTCTCTCTCTCTCTCTCTCTCTCTCTCTCTCTCTTTGCCTTCTTTATCTCTTTTTCATCATGCATAATATATCGCGCACTATGTAATGTACGTTACGCACGATAATGATAGAATCTGAATCGACGCCAACATTTCTCAAGTGTTTGCGATATAAAACGGATTTTTTTAAATCTGTGTGAAAGCAAAAAAACTTGTAAAAATCTAATTTTATTAAAATAAAATAAAAAACACGAAATATTGTGAGATCAAAATAGAGTTTTTATATTTTCAAATTTTGTTACGCGGTAGAAGAAAAATGAAAGCATCGTTCAAATAGCTTCAATTTAATAATTTGTTTTTCTTTGCTACATTGCTGCTACATTGTTACCCCGTTGAGCAGTTTTTTTTTTCCCATTCAACTCTTCTCGGTAGAGACGTTTGAATGAAGAAAGGAGAAAATGTTTGATGATCAACCATCCCGCCGGCGCGTTCACGAAACAGGGGTGGTAGCTGGCCCCACAAAGTATTCGAGCTAGCTGCGCCAGCCAGGTAAAAACGGAATTGCTTAACCAAACCGGGCGTGGCCGTAACTTGACCAGTTGAGTAACCCCTAAACGTCCAGTTAATTAGAGCTCGACCCTCTCTCTCGCTTCTCTCTTCCCTCCCCGAACTCGTCGTTCTCTCCCTCCACCTTTCCCTCGTTCCTTGCCGCTCCCTCCCACGATCGCGGGGCCCTCCTAATAACGCGGGCCAGCCGTAATGAGGAGTAAACTAATTATTGGATGCTAGTTGGGCAGGACGATATTTCACGTTCTCGCTGACAGCAGGGCAAGAGCAACAAGGATGGCACGCCGGTGCACGTGTTCCCGCGCGGAAAGAGAAGGAAATAGAGAAAGGGAGAAGGAGAGCCTCGGGAGGGAGAGCCCCGCGCGCTCGTAAACAGGTTAAAATGATGCCTAGGCGTTTTAGCAATTTCGTGAGTGAGAGAGGAAACGGCGGATTCCTGTACCACGGTGTCTATCTCGCGGATATGAGCGCTAAAGCGTTTCGCGCGATGCAACGGCGTAACTGAGTGAGAGTGAGCTTGACGTATTCAACGTTTAAATACACTCTCCGTCCTCTGCACAGAAATCTTTCTTCCCGTCGTGGCATGACTCTATTACTTTGCCATAAGTGGAAATCTATGGGTTGCGCGAAATTATTAAGTATCCTCAACGTTGATAACTTTGATGAATTTTTCATTTTGCCGAGGAATTTTCCACTCTCCGATTACGCCAGTGTCTAAAAGGCATAATGCGCAAATAGTTGTGCGAGTGCGTCATAAATGCTGAAATAAATTGCTATATATTGACGATCGCTATTCGGAAGCTAATCTTTCTATACTTCGCGATCTCGGAATGTATATTCGCTGTATATAACATTATTGTGCTCGTAGCTGGTGTAAGCTATGATTCGAGTTTGTACATTTCTTAGGTGTAATAACATATTTCGTATTTTTGCAAATCGATGAGCTTCCCTATGGCGGAAGATACGGAGTTAAATAGCTTTGTACAAGACTTGCATAGGTCAATGGTTATCTGTGATCCGTATCATGCATATACGGTATACATAAAATGTCTTAGAACTTACCGCTACTTCATGCAGCTATGGATTCTTTGATTATTTTGATACAAATTTGTGAACTCGATAAAAATTTAATTGAATATTATTTTAAATATTTAATATTTTATATATAATTTTTTTTATCTGCCTAACCTACTTTTCATATGTTTTTTTAATTCTGGGAAATCTCATTAGGATTTTATTATTTTTTAAAAATAATCTATTAAAACAGTCGTTTTAATTTTTTAATTTAAAAATCTATTAAAACCATCGTCATTGGAAATTATGTATGTCTTAAAACCAAAATAAATTATGAATTTTTTTTTAAACGCTTATAACTCATTGTCAGAAGCTATCACGTAACGCATGATTAAATGAAACGATATCTTTCTTAATTCCTCATGTAATATTTCTCTATAATTTTTGGTAGTGATATTCCTGAGACTCCCATTCATAGCCGAAAAAACTACAGCCGCTTTGATTTATGGCCATGAATTTTTACTACCTAATCTCCTTCAGAGAGAGGATCATCCTCCATAAAAGTCACCGGCGGTGACGCTGCGCTTGTAATCTGTCCTGACGAAAGCACGCGATTCAATAAATTAATTTTATCATGGCTCACGTTCTCTCGTCTCCGAAAGTTTTCTTTCTTTCCTCACACCCGTGATAATCCTGTTCCTCGAACAGCCGGGGAGACGTCGGCAATAATGTGTCACCGGTATGGGCAATACATGGTCGGCTTCGACGAGACCGAAGTAGAAATGCGTCGAACGGCTCGGGGCCCGAGCTCGAGATGAAATATCGCGCGGAACGGACCCAATAGGTCGGTCTAATAGGAATAAACAATGTTATGAATTTAAACGGCCCAGCTTGGCGCCACTATAACCCTATATTATCAAATTACGGGGGCCCTGTGTATCGGGACCCCGCGAGGTGCACGCCTCGCGCGACCAGGATGCGTCATAAAGTCGGATGTTAACGGTAGGAACCCACGTCCCACCATTCCCAGTCGTTCTTTTAGAACCTATTCGCGATGCTCTACGGGGGGCCTCCTCGCTTCGTTCCAGCCCGGGGCCCGAGAAACGACGATAAAGAGAGCTGCGGAGCGATGCTTTTTCCATACATATTAAGCACGTACAATTGAACGTGCGACGACGGAAATTTCGACGGGAGTAACCGCTGCGAATTATTCCCGATTGTCGCGAACAATTTTCGCGATGCCGTGCTGTAATATTGTATATTAATGTATACGATATTGCAACAATATTTTAATTTCAACAGCTGGATATAATTTTCAAACGTCATTGAAAGGAATTTAGGTACAAGTTTTCTTAAAACTATTAAATGCAATATGCATTATTCTGTCGAGTCCTTTGCTTCTTGTAATTTATACAGATATATGAAACCTACAATTTTAATCCCGATTCCGAACGATCTAATTTAAAAGAGTTTTAAATGGCAAGATACATTCTTGATTTGCCATTGCCTTCCGAGAGATGCGATGGAATAATAATTCGATGTTTCTAGTCAGATTTGACTCCGGATCTTTGGCACAGAAAGCAGACACACATAAAAATTATAAAAATTTATAAAAGTTTCAAATAAAAGTTAAGTAACAATTCAATAAAATGCAGATATTTGAACATTTTTCAGTATTGTTATCTTGATAGAAAAAATTGTAAATTTAAGATAAACATACCTATTCTTTCAATTATTTCACGGAGAGAATTTTCTTTTAAAATTTACCCTGAAAATCATGTTAATTGTGAGACAATATAGTATTTAGGTAAATTTTACTGTGCACTACAATAAATTTTACTGCGAAATCTTATTGTAGTGCACAGTAAAATTTGCCTAAATACTATATTGTCTCATAATTAACATGATTTGTAGGGTAAATTTAAAAAAAAATTCTCTCCGTGTTCCAATCGTAATTAATTACGACTGTTCTGTCACCGTAAACATGTATCGCGTTAACGCTTCATATTTATACAGTCGCATCGCGTTAATTGCTCAGGATCGCGAGCGTATCGAATCAGGCACGTTTGTGCTCACATTCGATCCTTCCAATCAAATCTCATGTATCTTACGGTAATTAACTCGAACGGGTCCGTATGAAGTTTCTCGGGAGCCATCAAGCGACAACGAGAATATCACCGCCCGTGGAATATTAAAAGGCACTCAGACGGCCCATCGCTTTATGAATATCGAATGAGGGCGCGCGAGGGACTATCGCAGGAAAAGCTTTCGGTTTCATAATAAATTGGGACCGGAGAAAGAAAGACGAAAGGGTTCTCTCCGTGAACAGGAGAAGCAGGAGAAGGAGGAGGACGCGCGATCTGTTCGGTAAAACAGTCGACTGGCTGCCGATCGTTAACGAGTAAAGAATGGTAATATTATGCTTGGTGGATGCGAGAGGATCCGGGGCTTCATGCACCCCGAATCAGCTACTCGAGGGCGGGGACAACACAAATCAGAACGGAACAGTCGGATCGTCGTGGATGGATTAATTATTGGTTGCGAGACCTCGTTTGTCGTTATCTGTCTCGTCCGAAATCGCTGCGATTCTATAAAAAATCTTAACACTGAATGACAAATCAGCGTTCAATTCGTAACGGCCTTATGTAAGATGAGGCACTTAAAACTTAACAAAATAATATCTCTAAAAGGTATTCATCTTGAAATAAAATGCTTCGAATATTTCCAAAATTTTTAAAGAAATATTTAGTTACAATGTATAATATAACAGCAGATATGTATTTTATTTTAAAAATATTAATCTCGGAACAAAATTCGAAATTTGCAAAATTTTGCAAGAAATATTTAATAACAATATATAATGGTATTTTGCTATATATAAATTTATATAGCAATTAAATTTATCTTATTATTACATAATTTTAATATAATTTATATGTACATACATTTACAGAAGAAAGATCTTTAAAGAGGAAAGAAGCAATTGTTATTTTTCACAGCACTTGTAACAATATCTATACATTCCTACTGTCCAAAATATAATGGTAATATAGGGTTTTCAACTTTCAGTAATACATACAACGCTTAATTCATATAGTTATATTTAGTTTATGTTTCGATCTCGCCCGTCGGTTTCCTGCGAGGTCGAGTCGCCAGGAGTCAGTTCGTCAAGTCGGGTCGGTCGGACGGTCGATTCCTTCGGACACGCCCCGAGAAAGAGATCGCGTAGCGGGGCCCGATGGGAATTTTAATTTAATTAAGACAGACCCGTTATTAAGAGGCACGTCCGGCTAGTTGATTAGAATTCCTCCGAGGCCGTTCGGGATCGTAAGTCACTCGCGGATTAGTAATAGACAGCTCGCAGGAAGGCACGATAAAGTTAATTTATGCCCAGATGTGAAATTAAGATGGAACCTATTCTCCATAATCGTTACACGTGACGTTACTGCGATTTCATTATCGCGTGAAAATCATATTTAGTATAATGAAAATACGTTATAATACGTTGTATTACACGTTATATTATACAAGACCGATTAAGACATTAAGATGCTACGTAAAATGCTCAGTAAAATTATAGTTTATAGTCTTTGCATTTACTTGTAATTTTAGATTCTTGCGCAAAAAAACTTCTCAGTTAGCGAGAAATAGAGATTAATAATATATATGTTTAGACCATTTTCCGGCTAATTAATTTGCAAAATCTAAATTTCGTCGACAGTTTCCTCCGCGAAGACTTTTCCATCTTTTTCATCTTAACTGACAATTATAGAAATCTTTTACATTGTCATCGAGTTATTACCGGCCATAACCGATTCTCCAAGACTTTGAGTAATTGCGATGTCACTTGTTACAAACGACTGACGCCGGGTTACCGCAAACTGATTGGCAAGTTATTATATTGTCTACATTGCGATATAAAAATGTCACGCAAACTTTTTTTAAATTTAATTAATTACTTAATTATAACTTTAAATCACTACTACTGATCAATATTTTCTCGCATGTCATCTTATACTGTATCGGTCAATTAATGAAAAGTAAATTAAGAAACTATTTATTCAGTATATTAGTATACTTATTATACTTGCCTAAGTTTTTGCAAAATTTGTCAAAATATTAATATATTTGAAATGGAGTATTGACATTTCGAGCGAATGTCCACCAAATGCTTCGTAATAAAAGTAATACCTAACATTGCGAAAGCAGAATCTAAAAAAAAATTTATTGTAATATTTCCTACAGATAAATGTCTTTTAGGACCACCTCTTAGGACCACCACTATTTTTGCGTGCAAGGTTAATCGATTCCGTTACCTTGCCGGACTACGAAACTCCACGCGAAACGGAAAGTAGAAAAAGAAGGTACAAAACAGGCAGATGTAGAATCAGCCGCGCGCCGTGACGGGGGAGCGAAGATTTCAAATAATTTTATCCAATTATACTTTAACGACCAGTTCTCTCCATTGACCGGTCCGACAAAATCCCAATGTCCCGTGGTAAAATAGTAAAGAGAAAGAAAGGAAGAGAGAGAGAAAGAGAGAAGAGAACGCAATTAGCATAACAACAAGTACGATACTCAAATAATTCTCACTCCGGCCGAAACGCGCGCTTCAACGAACAATAACACGCGCACTCGGGGGACTCTCGTTTTATTTATGTGTTTGGTGAGGCGACACGGCGTGTGGGTGTCGAAGCCCGGTGAGCACCACAGGAGCTCCCAGCGGCAACGCGCAGCGCGCGTCCGTGGACGAGTGGTATCGTGAACCGAATCCGCGTCAAGAGATCGGCCGTGCGTAAACATCGAGCGAGGCTTATTGTTAGACGTGGCTTGCATCGATATTGATCAAAACTTTCAGTTAATGACGTAAAAAACATAATGACAGTATCTCATAACACATGATAAAAAGTTTGATGTTTC
The DNA here is from genome assembly GCF_000956235.1 of Wasmannia auropunctata. Classification (NCBI taxonomy): domain Eukaryota; kingdom Metazoa; phylum Arthropoda; class Insecta; order Hymenoptera; family Formicidae; genus Wasmannia; species Wasmannia auropunctata. The sequence continues at coordinate 1,404,385 of NW_012028686.1, read as the reverse complement.
AGCCTCTTAGATTCGTATTTTAATAAAGTTGTTAATTCTTTACAACCGCGTTTTAAGAAAAAAAAAATTATATCGAGATACTCTATTCCATTTATGTTAATAAAAAAAATAAAGCGAAAAGATTTGCTTTTGATGCAAAATTAGAACTAAGAAATTCCCTTTATTCGCAATGTAATTAATTTATCAAATGGGAAAATAATTTAATTGATATTCTGACGGAAATGTCGGTGAAAGAGACCGATGTATAACAATAAGATTAGTCGTGAAATGTTACACGCGCAACAAAGAAACGAACGGATACGGTCGCTGTATCGTCGAACATCACCTGTCGTACGACGACTTCCTTTACGGCCCGGGCCCTTCCACGGATGGTCCTTCGCGGAGGGTATCGTCGGGCCGTGAATCATACTCTGGATTTGTTGGAGCCATCACCTCCGGTTTGCAGAGGCGTGCATTTGAATAGGAACGACAGTCGTGCATCAGAGAGGTGAAGTCGTTGGAAGAGCAGAGAGAGAAGGGAAAAGTGAGAGAGCGAAAGGAGGAAGAGGAGGAGGGGATATCTGGCTGGCGTCGTAAGGCTGGCGAAGTACCACTGTCCCCTTTATATCCAGGAACATAATCTCACAAAATTATTGGCCCATTCGGACCTCCTGCCTTCACGAGGCAGCGGCTCGTTTCTCATTCATGTGTCCGACGACGTTACTTTGCGCCCTCTAGTCCTCCCTCTCCTCGCACCCTTCAACGCGCCGGAGAAACCTCCTTCTCGGCGCGCACGATTCAGCTTTGGATTCCCCCTAATCCCTCCAACTTATTTTTTTTTTTTTTTTTTACGTTTGCCGTCAAGCGTAGTACACGTTGATGATACTTCTATGAATTTGATTTGAGTCGTTGAGAAAGATTACAAGAGAATACGAGAAATTAACAATCAGGAAATTAAGATATTGTAGAATTTTTTCAAATTTTACTCAATGGCTACATTGTATGTGTAATTGTTCTTTGAAATTAAAAGTTACTATAATAGATTATTTAATACTTTAAATTTTAAAGTATGCCAATATTTATGAAAGAAACAAAAAGAAGAGTAAAGAATTCAATTCAGAACTTATTAATTTGTGTAAAGAAGCAAAGGAACAAACGACAATTTTTGCATTGCGACAATTTTCACAATGCACGTCAATAAACTAACGCGATCCTCCAGATTCGTAAAATGGCACGCACGTTTGCGTTTGTGGTTATCGATAAACAATCTGGCACCCCGCCGCTCACTCTTGAAACTGTTTCGCGCGTGTACCAGCGCGCTCCCACGATAACGATCGCGCGATAACGGTGTTGCTATCGAGAGCACGCAATCGCGTTCTCGAAATCCCGCGAGTTCCAGGACGATATCCCTGGTCGCACAATTATGACGGTCGCGAGAGAACGGCCCTTGCGCACGTTCGGATCCCCGCTGGGCGTTTAAAATCAATTTCGTACTTTGCACCCGTGGAGTATTTACCGGCCATCCCTCCTCAACCCTCGTTTCTGTCGTCAAGTTAAAACATCGTCTACATGTTAGAGTTACATTACCTTAAATCGCAATTCCCTCATATTCTCGTAGGAAGCACAAATAATCTTGTTGATAGTTAGAGACGTTTCACGTAAACATCTACTAACTATAAGAAGCCAACGAGCGCTGCGCAGTTGATGATTTTCATTATTTCTTATTATTAATGATACTTGTGCACCTCATTACGAATTTATCGTATTTAACAACCGTTTCCAGTACTTTCTCATTAAGCAAAGTTTAATGTAAATTTGCCTGGCACTGCTCGTAGCGGCATTGCTGCGATTCGTGTTTTGCGAATACGCCGCCGGCGCGCAGCGTTGGCTACCGAATGACGGGAGAAATTAATCAAAACAATCATCCTCGAGTCCCGGGGCGGCCGCCGAAGCCTGTCATTTACTCCCTCAAAACTTTTCCCTTCCATAGTCCTTTCGCACACTCGTCGTGCATGGCCGCTGCTATCCGGTAGCCGGTCGAAACGTCCTACGGGCTTTCGAGGTGGAGCCCGCCGTAGCCTCGAGGATGAGACACGAGAATGGATTTCAAATTAAGGGATCGGCCGTGTCTACTGTGGGCAAAATTTCGGCTCGAATAGTAGCCATTCTCTTTACAACGAAGAAACGATTGATGCGAAGGAAAAATATAGATTTCAACGGACATCTGTAAATTAATGAAAAACTGAAATGTAATATAACTATTTTTTTTTTAATTAAACATTTTTTTATTTAATTATATACGCGGTAAATAAATACTAAAAAAATTACGATTATTAATTGAGATTCTTTAAAATTATTAGTAATCGTTTTGTTTTCTTCAGAAGTGCATTGATAAAATAATCTTAAAATAAGTTGCATATATTTTATCATGATAACTCGCCTCGATATACCTATGTTATCTTTATTGAACGTCAGCAAGCAGTTATGTCACTATTTATGACGATGCACCGTCGTTTGTTATTATCTACCGAGCAACAGGCGGAGCCTTCAAGAAGCACTTTTGCGAGAGATCTTGCTCCGCTGCTGGTTGGCAACAACGGTGTTCGTCATTCCGAGAGAAATTGCGCGGGCCGATCATCCCGCGGCTGGGTAATTCGGTCTAATTCCGCGGCTGCCCGGCGATTTCGGCTATCTGGCCGTAATCGGTCGGGCCCGCCTCGCGCACGGCAAGGAACCGAACCCGTAATGGGATGAAATTAAGAGGAGACGTGCTCTTCGCTAATCTATTAATACCTACACGCGAGATCACCGCCGGGCGTCGAGGGAAACGAGTTTTCGCGAGACTGCATGGTCGCGGGCTGTATCCTACGCATATCTCTCTCTCTCTCTCTCTCTCTCTCATTTTAAATCTGTGTGTAGAGTGTTCTATCCCTATCATTTGTTGCCTAATCTGGAATCTGTTACGTTTCAATCGAAATGTCCAAACTTCTAAATTACAATCCATCGGTTATAAAAGATTTTTTGATGCAAATAAATATAATAACTTTATTCTTTATTTAAATTATATTGACGCATTTTTGTGTCTCTTTTAGAACTGTACTAAAAATATATTTATTATTGCATGACGCAAATTTGATTAAAGGATCTGAAATTGATAAGAGGTGTAATAATGAGACACTTGTCTTTTATTCCGCTCATCGATAATTATATAAACGCGCGAGTGTATATCTTATTTATAATAATTCCAGCTATCAGCAAGCGCGAGATTGATTTACATGCTAATTAAATTTGCAGCGTAAATTTATCACGAAACTTGTGGAACGAGAAATGAAATCGGAGAAAGGCGCGTGCGGATAGTATCTAATTATACGCGACATTTTACACCGTTAGCGTTTCGAGTTCGTAAAGTATTCTCGCGGCTTCATTGATGAATTACTTTTTCATTGTCTATTTTCACGGTACGTCGGAAAATTCTAATATGCTCTGGCAAGTTCTAAAAAGAGAAGGGTGCATATATCTTAATGACGAGCTTCAAACTACTTTTAGTAAAAAAATCTTTTTCTTGAATTTTCAATTTAATCGTCCAATAATTTAAAGTTATCAGTGATAGAAAGGAACGAAGTGCTACTATTTCGTTCTTTTGGGAACTGCCACTTATGTTCTTCGCGTTAAGTCTAATCTCCTAAGTGAGTATATCAACAAAATTCTCGAGAGCACTCAGTATCAACTCAGTTCGAGTTACGATTGCGGCTTAGGTTTGTATCATTCTCGGCGCTTTATGTCTATAATCCGGCAACTTTCAGGGACCTCTCGTAAGGAGAGCGAGTGAGTCATTGGAGGAATGCGGACAGGTACGCGGACCAAGTTTCTTATCATTCAGAGAGACTGAACATTTGTCCCGCGTCCGATCATTGCTGCTACCTATTCTATAGCTCTTTTATCCTACGTTACAATGAACGAATGCATCCATCTTCGGTGTCCAAAAATAAGAACGCAGGCTAAAAACAAGATAAATACAAAGAAAAAGGAAGAGGTAGTCTCTGCTCTTTATAGTTAGGGACCTGTATGAAAATCTTTGTCAATGATAAAGTGGAATCCTTTTTTTTTTATTATGACGTAGAGTAAAATATTTATAATAGAATGTGAAAGAGAACATTATTTATTACGTAAATAATGAATGTATTAAAAATTGAGAGAGAATTTTATTTGACATATTAAATGAATACATTTCATGTCATAATTAGTTTAGATTGTAAAATATTGGCTTATAGTGATACTAGTTTATTATATGTAAAAAATTGATTGTGAATGAATAAAATTAAATATTGTAAATTTGATGATTTGAAATAATTAATATTAAAAAATTATATCTATTTAATTTGCTCGATGAAATCGAGGCGAGATTTATCAAATAATTGAAGGATATAATGTTGCAAGAGTGAGTTAACTCACATTTTGTAATAATGGAAAAAGTGAACTTTAAAGTTAAAGTGATGAAGTTCAGAGTTTTTCTCCATTTTTATAAAACTCTGAACTTTGTCACTTTAACTTTAAAGTTCACTTTCTCCATTATTACAAAATGTGATTTAGTTCACATAATGGATTTAATTTAATTTTATAATGGAGCAAAACTCTTAAAATGTTATAAAATGGATTAGCTTACCGCGCGTTACAGCAAGATTCTTGATATACCTTGTCTGTATAAATCAATAATTGCTGTTAATAACAATAACACAGATCAAACTTCTAACAAAACTTTCTTGCGCCATTACCTTTCAAATGTATGCATTGTTTAACTAATTTATTTTTACGTGCAACCAAATACGTACACAAAGCCAAGATGACCAATCCAGCGACAATTTATTTTGTATTGCATTTCAAAAAGCACTCGCAACGTCGAATCGTTAATGAGTCGCATTAAAATCTGCGGTGTTATTAGCGCGAATCATCGCTAACGTCTCACCGCACGTTATTATCGCGCCTTGTTACCCGCGGTCTGCGCGATTTTGTTTATCGTCGTTTACTGATCGTGCGTATGTATTCGGGGAACAATAAAAGCGAGACCGGTGAAAACAAGCTCTACACGTCGTAAAGACTCGAACTGATTAAGTATTATGGCGCATTAATCTTTCACGCGAGCCGCAGACTGGAATTTCGAGAATCCGACCACGAAGGCAATTGGGGAAATAACCGCAGTCTAATCAGGCATTTAGGCGCCTCGTTATAAATTCTCGAAAAGTGCCTCATACTTTTCCACAAACGGGGGCCTCTTTTGGAAGACGGATATAAGAGGACGCGTTCTCTAATGGAGAACGAAATTTACACAACTAAAGTACACAGCTATGTATTTAAATGATTTAAATGACTTAAATTCGAAATGGTCTTCTTAGCACGTAAAACTTTTCTCTTGTAGTTTTAATTCTTATGACAAATTTCTTAACAAATTTGATGGCACAAAGTTGTTTTCCAAAAAAAATTTGAAACTTTATAATTCTGAAAATGTAAAGTTTACTTAAATTTAAGCAATATAATAACATTTTTTTTTCATTATACTCTAAGATCATTGACACTCCTTCTTCGTTTTTGATCTCTTATAACTTGAAAATTACTGTTATCATGGCATTTTTGACCAAGAAAAAAGTTAATAATATTTAATAAATTAGTTAAGTTTTCGAATTCAATATTTCAGAGCTAGTCATTAGGTCTTTTGATTTTATTCAAATGGAAACTATGGCAGTTAATCGTTAAAGGTTAATCGTACATGGCACGGTCGACGAAGGCAAATGCCAAGAAACGCGCCGGTGTTTCTCAACAACGCTCTCCACGAATATCGACCCAAGCGAGCCTTGTGCTTATGCAGAAACACGCTCGCGTAAGTAAAATTGCTCACATTTTTCAGACGCGAAACGAGCGGCGGGTAAGGGGTAACGGGGAAGGGCGAGGAGGGGAGAGGGGAAGAATCCGGGGAGAGGGGAGGTTAGAGTATTTTCTTTTTCGAGCCTGACGAGCATCAAGCTCTCTCTCCGGGGCCCTTGAAGAGCAGCAATGCCGGAGAACGGACAACGGATCCGGCGCTGACGCTCATTACGATGATTGGCAGATTCAATTAACGGCCGACCGGGCTCCACCGCGGCGGGGTCGCCTCGGCTTAACCCCGGCTAAATATTATTAATAATAATCAGCTCATTACCGGCTCCATTAATTATCCGTGCCTGATATACGCGGGTAGCGCGCCTCCAGGAGCGCACCAGATTCGAGGGCCGCGCGCGTTCGTCGATATCCGGCCGAAATAAAACTCACCGGTGGTCCGAGAAGCACTCCGGACATTAGCCCTCACACCCGCTTCGAGTCACGTCGTTGTACGCGAAAAGGCTGCACTCTCATAATTCGGCGTTTATTGGGCGCATTCGTTACTGTCTGTGTAGCGATCGATGTCCGCGGAGTTTTGTTGATGCACGGTAAACAATCATAGAGAATCACGAGATATTAAATTACCGCCGGTGTAACAACTATGTACTTTTTCAAATCTGTTCGACTCAAGACAGAAATGGGAAAAATTATTTAAGTTATTATTAATATTTATTATTATATAGAAAAGTTGAATATTTAACGTTAATTAATCTATGCGCAGAATTGAATTAAAACTGGTTCCGTTATTTCTTTCGCAATGTGCCGTATGGCTATAGCACTGCGGGAATTGCAGTGGGATATGAAAATCTGTCGTTGATCTCTCGCGCAGGAATGGCACCGAAGCTCACCTTTGCGATGCCAAAACTCTCGTAAAACGGGAGAGACAGAGAACGAGCGGGAGAGCAGGCTGCGACGGGGGAAGGGCGGGACGGGTAGGGCGTGCAATATTAATCCATTTAACAAACTCATTATCGATGAGATATACCGAGCGTTTACCGTGCGCGGCGGCGGCGCGAACGCGCTCCACCTATCCCGGGGGAACCCCGGCTATATTAGCGGCTTGGCACCCCTGCGGCTTGATTTACGGGCGCGCGCTAACGAGCCTCGGCCCGCATCAGCCACGACGAAGGAGGTGGTTGCAGGACGATGCAGCAGCACTCGGGCGCTACGGTTACGACGCAGCGCGGGGGTCATGGGCGTCGCTAAAAATTTATCCGTCAGGACGGCGAGGAAGAGAAAGCGAGGAAGAGTGATCTCGGCGCGATCGACAGTGCCTAAAATACCGCTCGACTTCACGCGGAGTGTATTATAATTAAACAAAGAACGCTGCTTTGAAATGGAAGAAATTCGAATTTCGTCCTGTCAAATAAATGTAAAATATATTTTTTGAGAAATCTTTGCGTATGTATATATTAGCATATTACTGTAGTGTTTATGTTACGCGTTATCAATCATCAAACAATCATTAAAAGATAATAAAGTACACGGTTTGCTAAGTAATTAACTCGTTTGACGTATCAGTTCTCCGTTTACTGCGAATTTATAAAGACACAATGATTTTCGTTATTAACGATTAACTGCATTTTTTGCAGAACCAAATTACATTCGCCCATCGGGACCCGAGAGTTGTACATATATATTTATACATTCTTTCATTATCCTGTATCATTCGGTCGCAACTCGCATCGGGCACACCCACAAGGTGTTAACCGTTTCTTGCTCGGCTCAATTAACTGGGATCGATAAGTTTGGCAAAAGATATTCCCTTCTCTTCTTCCCTTCCGATTGCCGTATACGGCCGTATCGATCGTATAAATTCAAAAATGAAAATAAAAAGGGGACGAATGTTCTTCCCGTCACAGGCGCCTTGCAATAAAGAGTTCATCAGGGATCCCCCGTGCGGTCGAGCTTTGTCGTGCTCGAAAATCGAGTTTCTCGTTCGATATATACGTAGGGGCCACCTCCATGGCGGCGCCCATGACGTCGTCGATATACGACAGAACGGATGCGCCGGTTGGTGGAAGAATGGCGAGCGAGGGACACACGTCGCCGTGTTCCTCTCCGACAATATGCCGGCTGCCTGGAAATCGCGAGACGATCCAACACCGGCGGCGTCCGGCGGGCTGATTGGACCGTATTTGGTTGTAATTAAGGCACCGGCGGCGGCCATTAGCGAACCGCGAAAACGAACAACATTGTTCGGTGCGCACCATGCGTAAATCAAAACCGCATTCTATCCTCTTCTCTTTCAGGATTATTGCACTTGGTCCCTGCTTAGCATCGCGCGAAGACAAAACGTGATACCGCATAAAAAAACCTTGAAAGAATATTTCTCACACATTTCCTCCATTATTTCTCTAAATTTTCTAAATTTAGACTTCATTTTCTAAATTTTACTCTTTCTAAAAAACTTTTTATAAAAAGAATTAAGCAAAATTATTTTCTCCATTGTTATCTTCTATTTGTACAGATCATTAAGATTTTTTTTGTTTTATAAATGTATGCAATAATTATTCAATTTACTTTAAAAATCTATTAGAATCTATAGAAATAATTGCAACATATTTCTATATCGAAACAGATGGGGTAAAAATCGTCGAAATCGAGTATATATATAATTGGCAGTATAAATAAGAAATAAAATAATATCTTTATTTTACTTTGAAGTGTTTGATTATCTATATTTGCACGCTCCACTTCTCGCGAAATCAACCAGGCACGAATGGCTGGCAAAAATTTATTACGCAAAGTCGTTGGAATGATGTTACGCGAAACTTTTCTGCCGTATCGAGAGACGAATATGGCAACAATACCCTTCGACTCGCATAATTGGCGCTATGGGCGCCCAATGGAGCCACCTCGCGACGATGCCGGGAGGGCCGTCGGCGCGGGATGAAGAGATTTACAATGTTCTCGGTCGTAAAATAATCAATAAAATCTGCGCAATGTAAAGAAACGGACGTGCGGCAGTGATTTAGTATGCGGAACGCCGGGCCCCATCGTTCCTCCCCCCTCTCTTGTCCAGGGTAGTTTTCTGAGGTCCGTGTCCTTAAGGTCTGGACCAATCTAGACGGCGGCCTATGAAAAACGGATCATGAGGCGTCCCGAGAAAAGAAAGAAATTTAACTGAACTCGAATTGAAATTAGACGAGCGATTTTTTGTTACAATTACATTTGCCAACAATATAATTTCTAATAGTTTATTAGCAATCACACGACGTTGAAGAATTATCGGATAAGATATGTACAAAAGTTGACGTCTACTTTATATATTATTATTAACATAACAATACTTTTATGTTAAATAAGAAATTAACATTGTAATATAATCTATGGCCGCCTAAATATTGTTATAAAATTATCGAGCATTTTTAATTGCAAAACTTTATTGATTTGAATTTAAAGAAGTCTTAAATAAACTTTTTCAATTAATTTCAAGTAGATTTCGCTGTAGTTTTAGTTTTAAATTTATAAATTACTCTCGTGGGTAATGAAATATTTATGGTTTAAAATATTCTGTGCAATTATAATTTTTTTTTCTTGAAGCCGTGGTATATTATACAAGTAAAATAAAACTTCTCCCTTTAATATATCGTATTCCTCGAACGCTACTCGAATTCAGTTCCTAAAGACATATGATCGATTGCGTTTACTGAAAAAGGAAATATACACGTAGGCCATATGTCGTCGTCGGAGTGGAAACCAATTAGAAAGGGGCTAAGCAGGAGTCGATGGTCGTTTTGAAAAAGCGCGTCTCATAATCGTGCGCTAATTCATCAGCGCGCCCCATTTGCGAACGTAAGTCACCCAAATGATCCTATAGCATCACCATGCAGATAATAGGCGTGGCACCGGCTATTTTGAGCGGTGTGTATCTCGGTTTTACGAGGCGTTAAAGGCACCGTGACCGATGACGGAGCCAACTAACAAGTTCTCACAGATAAAACAAAGACATTCGACAAATTTTGATATTCGCCCATTTATTGTATTATTACGAGGGATTATAATGCCCACAATTCCAAATCGGAATTTCAAGAATTATAGCGCGTGTGAAGTTAGCACCCCAACAATAAAATTCCATAGTTCTAATTAGAGTTTCCGATTCATTTTGAAGAGACGAAGAGTTTCCTATGGTTTATACTTTATAACAAGAGTTCTGCTTAATAACAATTTTTAATTTAAATTTAAAAAATGGGTTCCTAACTTCACGCATGCAGAATTATACTCGATACTTTGTTGGACGTTATAGTATATAGATTTGTCCTTATTTTGTTAATCTTTTTTAGTCTTGCTTTTCGTTTCGATTACTTCTTTGCATTATTATCTAGCTTATTATTATCTAGCATATAATTGCTTTTAGCTAAATAAATTGAAAGAAATATTCTTAACAATTAATATTATTTTTATTTTATGACAAGTATCATTTTCATCAGTAATCATTGTAAACTTTGCAAAAATTATGTTGCTAATGTTCTTGCTTTTATTACTGTTCAGTTTGTTATTGCTTTTAATATTGTTTTCTTATCTTATTTAATATTTATTTTTTAATTTGAGTACGTAATAGTTTAGACAATTATTATTACAATTTTTTCTATATCTTGCTTAAAAAATATTTTTTTTACTTTTAATTATTTAATTTTTCTATCAATGAACTTTCCATTCTTGCATCTCGTTATCTAACTGTTACTACGATATTTTGACTTACTTGATCATCAATTAATCGAATCGAAGGCATCCTGGATGTGGATAATGCCTTAAGTTTCCTGTGGGAAATATAGCGTGATTCGCCTCGGGGTTTTGCGGCGGGAGCCAAGTATGGTGACGAATTTACGAGCTCCTTACGAGCAAAGGCCTGCCCTCTTCGTGAGCATGTAGCGGGCAATAAAGTACGAGGCCAGAGGATATTCGAAACAATCGGGCCGAGGCAGGATCTATATCGGCTTGCGAAGGCGCGGATCAAATTTAGGATTGATTTACGAGTGATCGCACGCCGGTAATTAACCTCCGTTTTCCCTCACTAATAATCCATCGCTCACTCTATTTACAGAGCAGTAATGATTTCTCGCGGATAAAATTCAGAAATTGTTAGAATTGATCATACGACAGAGTATACGTTGTATAACTAAATACTAAATGATTGATTGATTTAGAATGTAGCTTTACATAAAAATTAAAGACTACTAAAATATATAAATTTAGAGAGATCCTAAGCAGAATAATTCAAATTCTGCTATTAAAATTGAATGCAAATAGAAATTAATGTATGAATAAATATATAAATTATATAGGTCTTAAGATATTTAATAAATTAATTGTTAGCAAAAATAGTTTCTAATTTTTTACAGTTATAAAACTACATAAGACAGAAAACATTAATTTTCCTGTATATAACTGTTAGTCTTATATGCTAAAGTGAGATAAATGAAATAACTCTAAATTCGTAAATTTGATGTAAGAGCTTTTTGGAAGTTTAAATTAATAGTTATTAATAAATCCGCCATTGGCCATAACCGGCCAATGACGAAACGGCTTTACAATGATAAAGCGAAATGATAAAAATCTACAGCTAGATTCGCAATAAATACGGGGGAAGCAGGAAGTATTTGAGCGGAGACGTGTTATTACGAGCTCGGTGAGAGTAGGAGAGGGATGTAGGGAGAAGAAAGAAGAGAGAAAGAGCCGTTGAAAGTTTTACTCGTTTTTGCACAGCGAGATTCTCGCTGCCGATTGGTCTTCTCATTATGCGGCAATTAAACAACATGGCGCCCGCAAAGGCTCGTTCAATTCGTTCGCTTAGCGCGGCGCTAGTCATCGGATACGGTATATTGGAAGGCCGGCATTGAAATCTCCTGCTACAACTATAAAGAATATTTCTAGTCGCGCGTAATAATGGAATTTAAGAATATAATAAGTTATTTCTATAATAAAATATCATGATTTAAGTTAATACTTCTGTTCATTAGGCATAGGCAATCTGCACGACTTTATATTTTAATTCAAGTATATATTAATATAGTGTGTATGTGTATTGATATATTAATTATTATTGAATACTTTTTTAATATTAAAATTTAATAAATTATAATAAATTAAAACTTAATATTCAATATTAAAAATAAAATAATAAATTATATTACTTCTAAAAATAATTAGTTTCTCGTATAAGAAACTAATCTATATAAGAACTGATTAATGAAAAATAACATTTGTTATTTTTTAATGTGTTATTATTCAGTGCGTACACGGAAAGAACGATTTTGTTGAAAGGTCTAAAAATTTTGCTAAAAACAGATCTAAAAATAATTTTTTGTTGAATCATCAAAATAATTTGTTGGAATGTTAAAACTGATAAGCATATATTGCTATAAAACGTTTTGATATTTTAGCAATCACTTTGACTTTTGCACAAAATTATTTTAATTATTGAACAAAAATTATTTTTAGATTTTGATTCACCAAAATTGTTCTTTCCGTGTAAAAAATAAAATTAAAAACTTTTATTAACAAAATTATTATAACAAAGTTCGTAATATCACAACGTGAGTCTAAAGTTATAAATTATTAATTTTTAATTAATTTGTGGCGTAGTCCTTGAACATTGGATTGGAGAAAGTCGATGTAGCTTGTTTGTACAAGGGATTCTCGCCCTGAAACATTTCGACATATTGGCGTTTCACTAATCTTGTAGTCACGGGATCGGAAATAATGAGGAATAGCGACTCACTCTGTCCCATTTGGCGAGGGCGCGCTCCTTCTCAAACTTGGCATATTCCCTCTTGTCGTGGATGCTCGTGAGGATCTTCCAAATGAGGAGAATCAGGAAACCGATGATGACGGTGCTTATGACGACGCCCAGCGCAACACCTACGGGAGAAAGTAAATTCTAGTCCATCTTGTATCTTCTCACATATGTTCCATCGTATACGTAAGTGCAACCAACGCACGAAAATACTGATATTTTCGAACATCATTGCATAAATGATAATTCAGATTATATTTTAAAACATTGTTTTTTAGAAAAATTTTACTAAAAATTTATAGCATACGTACGTAACATAAATATAACTTCTTAATAAAATTTTCCTCGAAAGTACAGTTTTTGAATGTAGGATTAGGAAGAAAGAAAGATAGAGAGAGAGAAACAGAACAGAATAGGCGTAAAGTAATAACATAAAAAACATTAGACAATTTTTGAAAAATATGTTATATGCAGATGTGCATTATTAATCTTATCATGTAATTAATTAATCGTTAGTTAATTACATAATGAGATTAATAACGGTTAATTAAACCGTTTAATGTTATTTATTAATCTTGTTTAACTTATCGAAGAGATTATAATGAGATATAAATTATGTTATTTTGTGATGAAGGTGCCATACAAAATATAATTATATAATTCATATAATGAGATAACAAGATTACCGAAAACGTTAATGGGCGTTGGGCAAGCTCTTTCTTGCTGGGCTTGAATCTTGAAGATTTTAATATCTCCTCCAGTACCGGCTCTGTGATATTGGTATTTGAAAATAAACGTGCAGCCTGCATCCCCGGGTGTTCGACATATGCGGGCATCGGCTTCCTCGTCTTTCACAGGATCTTCCTCGACAGTATCAACCTACGAAGTAATAAGCAGTCCATTTGCATTCCATCGCAAATTATTATAATCACCCTCGTGCAACTTACGAAGTAGATATGTTATCGCGAAGTAGATCTATCGCTATTACGAAGTAGATATATAGAAGAAAAGATACTAACAATATCTATTTGATGCATGCACAAGTCACACTTTCCGTTTTTCGCGAGCGGTCCTGCGTTGTACGCTACGCACTCCACGCAGTCCTTCAGTTCCTCGCATCGTTGTCCTGGACATGTCTAAAATATGTTATAAATAAATAACTGTTTTGTAAAATTAACCCTTCGTTGGTTTGGTAATTTTTTATTGCTTATTTTAACACATTGGATCTGTGCAGAGACTCATCAGTAACTTTCCTGATATGTCCTTATTTGCACATCAATAAATGAGTTTGTGTATTTTATAAATATTATAATTTAAAGTATACAAAAGATAATCAAAATATAAATTTGTTTTAATCGTTATTTGAATTAGATTTTTAATGGTTTTTTTTATTGTAAAAAAATAGTGTTCCAATTTTACAATTAAACAAGTTTTGTACTATAAGAAAAAAAAAGTTATATATGCACAATAATCAAGATTCGATAATTATGGGTTCTTGTAATTTAATAATAATAACTTAAATTAGACCTCTGTATGTGAATTTTAAAATGTTTTTATCACATTTTGTTTTCTTATCACACAAAAATTGTGTTTTTTTATCTCGTGTTACGTCACAAAACGCAACTCTTTTATCAAGTTTATTTTTAAAAGTTTCATTGTTCAGTTAGCTCTCCAAAAATGTTTGTGAAATATAGAAAAGATTAGTTTTATTTTTTTTATTTTTACAAAAAATTACTGATTTGTCTATCTCTTATAAACTTAAAATGTTTCACAAATTTATAAACATCAATTTTCTTTACTTAAAATGTTCTCTGTCTTTTACATTTAGGTTTTACAAAGCCTGCAGCAATAATTATGTTTACTCTCTATGTCAAAAGCAAAAACAGATGAAAAATCTGATTGTTGCAGGTTGCTGTTACTAAACACTTTCTAAAACTTTTTTTATGCATGGCGGCTCCAATCTTCAAAATTCGAAAATCTTGAAAACACACATAAATAATTGTTTCTCTTATTAATCAATTTGACCCAATTAAATGCCAAACTAGGATTTAAATATTTTATTACTAAAAATTCTGGAACACATACATATAATAAATGCAAAGAGATGAAATGTGCATTTTCTAAATGCATCAATTCGTAAAAATCAAATGAAATAAGTAAATGTAATAATCAACAATTTAAATAATTTAATATGTCCATAGAGTATAAATAATATGTTTAATTTTAATTTTATTCTCGATCAGAAAGGTCTTCACAGATATATCATTTTCTTAGTCAGCCATATACGCGTTATGCACAATAATATTAATTTCATGTGAGACTTGTATGCGACTTGTATGCGGGTAATTGATTAGATAGATATAGAAATTTCAATGTAAAAACATTCGCGCATCCCTTTTTAGCCGTTTTTCTTTAACTTGTTTGTTGGAAGGAATCGTTGGTCGATTTCCTTACGCGCAAACACTCACGGGACACTCCTCGCAGTATTGTCCGGAATATCGGATATTGTCCCGCTCGTAGCAATGACAGCTGCCGCAGATGCAGATGCCGCGTCCGCTGCAAATCTCGACGTTCTCGCCCGACGGCGGGATGCATGTGCTGTTGGTCTCCTTGCAATCGCACGTTTCGCCACCCCATCCCGGCAAGCAATTGCAGGTACCGCATTCGCACTTGCCCCGTCCGCCGCAGACCTTAAACGGACAAAGAAGAGACGAATGGCGAACGTAATGGCGTACGTACAAAGGCGTGTAATTTGTCCTACCAACCGCCCTTATAAACGCCGCTGCCGCGCCCGCTCCAAGGCAAGATTGCCGTGTAACTTCCGCGCGAATTTGTTAAAAGTAACTATCAAGCGAGAGCACGATAGTTACGCGCGATAATAGAGATCTGCTACCTCCTTGGCTACCTTCTTTCGAGCATGTAATTTTTATTGTCTATATTGGCGCTAAATACTTATATACTCGTATATATATATATATATATACAATATGCTATTAAGTAGAAAATCAATATTTTCTACTTAAAAGCATTTCTACATATTGAACTATCTTCAGTATAGTTACAAGTAAACAATTTTTACTATAATATATAAAACATGAATTTATGTTTAGTTATATAATAGAATCGTGTATAATATATGTTAAGTGTTTTTATTAAAATACTATTAAGTACTTATATTTTGCGAAGAGTATTATATTATAGATTTTATCTTCGATTACGTTAAAATCCTACATATTTTGCGATCGTATCGTTAATTGCAATAATCTGTTTCTAATTGTGAGACATACCTGGCCGCCACTGCGTTTGCAAGAGAAATTGTCGCATTCGCAGTATTTCCCGTAAAACAATTCTTGCGGATTGTTCGGTCGTTTATCGCAGTCGCAGACACCACACTTGCATGTACCATGGCCGCTGCAAATCTCGGTGGTTTCATTATCGGGTTTACAGTCGATCAGCGAGATCAATTTGTCAACACCGACGTCGCTGCCCTTGCATTCGCATTGCTTCCCATAAAAACCGGGATTGCAGGAACACACGCCGCACATGGACGTACCTACATGATTGCATTCTGCTGCGTTCAGCTGATATTCCTGTTTCGCGAATGACGGTTTAAAATTTAACACGAAAAGTTATAAAGCAATCAGTATTATGCAAATTTGATTGCTCTTTTGAAAATATAAATAATGTCTTTTAATTGTATATTTTGAACACATTATATACGTAAAATGAATTTGTGCTAATTAAAAAATAGATTTTTTAGTTATTATTTCGAGCTAGTTTCTCTGCTTTAGTATATTTACCGGATGTCCAGGTTTCTCACAAGGACAGTCGCATATAATTTCTACGTCGATAGTCAAACTCTCACTAAGTCCTCTAGGCATGATCTCCATAGTTTGATGCCAATCCTTTGGATCTTCGGGACATTCCACAACCTGGTATCAATTAAGCCGTAATGAATCATATTGCTAATTGTGTGAGAAAAATATTTTCAATTTATTCGTGCACCTTAAGAACAATTTCAAACTCAATAACGTTGCCTACGCGAAGTCCTCCACATTCCTGACGCTCCAGCAACTCACCCGTTTTGTTTAAACATCGGGAGAAATATTTAATGTCGATCATCTTCGGCGCTGTATCGATTATCGTTACCGAGTCCACTAGTTTCTGTAAATTATATCAACATGATTATTATCACTCTTTCATCGTGTGCCCAGTTAGATAAAATAAGCTAAGTTAGTCTTCTAAAGTGAAATGAAATTATTAATTAATTTTCTATTAACTTATTGCGATTATGATACGAATTGAAATGTGAAACATAGGAAAATAATTTCCTAATATATAAATTGATAATTATATGTATTATAATAAAAACGTAATTGTTGATTACAAATACATATAATTACCTCGTATTCGCCGCTCACTAAAGCAACAACATTCTGCGAATCATTTTCTAGAGTTCCGGTTGAGGATCCGCTAATACTACGGCTTAATTGCTGATAAGCCGTATTTTTGTGATCAGGAACGGCGAAGATAATATTCATATTGTGCTCGCGCGCTTTTCTGTTGAGCTAAACGAACAAAAAGACTTTATTGAAGGTTTCCTTAAACGATTAAATTCATAATATATGTGTAAGTAAATAATACTCATGAAGAACGAAAGTAAGCAAATTATACTCGTTTTGTTCTTACCTGAGAAATCGATGGGTAATCCTGTAGAAGGGAGTGAGTGTAGAATCCTCTCTCGTCCAAATGGCACTTACAATCGTTGGGCTCCACTATTCCTGCAAGCTGAAAAAACAGTTAAGCAGTTATTTTTTTATCTTGAAGAAATTTTTACTACGGTCGGTTTATCTCGTGTTTCGCTTGGTTCACATACTTTACCGTCCCCGGCGATATGAAAAATCGCGTCGGTCGAGAATACAATAAGATGACGAGATTTTTGGCGCCAGCCGATTTCCTTGGTGCATACTATGACCTGCATAATCGCGTCGAGCCCGCCTTCGGGACCGTCTAGATTACCTGACACCGGCGCCGCTTGTACCTGATCCTATTTGTTATTATTATTAAGATTATTTGTGTTTAACAGATAAAAAATAACTACATGATAAAATCAAAAATGCACTAAATGAAGTTTCACAAGAGATATAGGATATACATGTGTATATACATATATATATATATATATGATAACATAGGATATATTCTATGTTTAATCAAAATATGATTTTAAAGAAATCGGAGCTTTTACTTTTATTATATTAAATTTTAATAGAATTTTCTTTTAGTTATTTTGATTAGTACATGTTGAATACACAACGGCGATTATTACCTCAAATAAAGCTACATTCTCCGTAAGAGGCATTTGATTTTTATAATCGTAAGGCGGTGCACATGGTTGTCCAGTTTTTAAAGTGCAAGGAGACGCCAATCTAATGTAAAAATTCAGTAAAATTATAAATCTATTATCAACACGATGCTATATATTCAACAATTACGACATTATAACAATTTCGAAGATTTTGATTAAATTATTTATTTAATTAAGCGAAATGTCTAATGTAATGATACACACATAACAAATATATAATTACTTATCGGGCTGCGTGCTAGTCATTGGTAAAACAACCTTATCTACAAAGCTGCCAAAGCCAATACGAAAATTCGACGTGAGATTTTGCATGGCATTGGCTAATTGTAGACCGAGTTTCGATAATTTGTCTCTATATGGCTCCATGGATGCCGACAGATCCATGAGATAATACAGATCCACAGGATAATCCTCCGCCTGACTGTATCTCATAGTGACACGATAGTCTTCTCCTATGAATAATTTATTTAATTTTTTTAACTGTGGGTTCATTAATTATGTGTAATATTATATAAGTATGTCAGAGATACACGATCTCTGTTTCAAAAACTTTCAAACTTTTTTTCTACAAGCCATATAACTAAAGTTACTAATTGAAATAATACGGAATTTTCTTTGAAATTTATCTCTAATTCTGTTGCGCGCATTTCTCTACATTATATTATTTATTTGCTGTAGTGCCAAAAATGAAACTGTTTTTGATGCTTGTCGAGCGTAAAAAAAATAATGTGTATTTAAACTATGTAGAAGAATTTTTAAAAACGCCAATTCGATCTGAAGTGAATCTTGGTGCTTAATAATAATATTTTTGTGTGAATCTTATAATATAGAGTGTTTTTATAATTATATTGTTTTATAGTTATATTGTACTTTATTATGAGTACGTCACAAAATTATCGGATGTTTTTCAACTTACATATTCTGTGGAACATTTTAAGACGAAAATTGTTAACGAGAATATTGAGGCTATAATAATATTTTTTTAATGCTATTTCGAATTGACCAATCAGTTTGCAACAAATTAGTGCAAAAATTATGTTAGAAATTTCCAAAATATATTTAATAAGGTTTTATATATTTTTTTAATAACAATAATTATTTTGTCGTAATTTCTAAAAAACTTTGTGTCTTATGATCATAAAAATCGAACATTTTTTTACTTAATATTTATTTATGTACTATTTAGTCTAATATTAGAATATTAATGTTCTATATTACAGTTTTGCAAGGAAATTTGAATTCAACGTATGTGAAAAAATTAAATCTTAATGAGATTTTTCTCTCACCTGGCCTGAGACGTAAGCGTATCCTCTGAGGTTGAACTTGAACAGGATCTTTACCCTTAATCGAGGATAACGGTCGATTTTCCAGGATGTTCATCATATTCTCGTGATGTATCACAGCTGATGATTGACACCAAAAGTCACCTTCTTTTAAATATGTTTGTTTAGACACGCATCGCAGCAAAGGAGCACTTACATTTTGTGTAGATACCTTAAAATCGCGAACAAAAATTCATTTATCAAAATTACCATTCTTATAGCTTAAAAAGTTATTAAAATTACAAGCGCATTTAAATTGAAAAACTTTCAATGCACTTAATGTGCAAAGAAAGCTGTATAATAGAAAAATTTACACTTTGTTAATTTTGATTATTGATTTTTATTCATTTTATTCATTTGTCCTTATTTTTATATCAAAATGACGACAAATGACGTCAACTTACTACACCTATCTGAGATCTTGAAAGCAATATTTCTTTTTTTCATTCGCATGACGCATGAAGAACTTTATTTAATATATGACAATTCCACCGAATGGATGATTACATTACGGACGATAGATAGATTTTCGATATATGCAGAAATTTACTCACACAAAAAAATAAAGATCTCACAAAACATTTTCTTAATTTAATATTGATTATAGAGTTATTTTTTAGTACAAAATAAAATTTTAAATTTTATAATTGATTTTTATGACATTTTTGAGAAATAATTTTTTACGTTTTGAGAGTAAATTTTCTTCCGGATCCTAAGGTAAACGTACCAGTGAATGAACATTTATCTATATCTGAACACATACACAAAATTTATTAATCTCAAATGCTCTTTTTTATTATAATATCAAAATTTAATTATAAAAATGTTTAAAAATTACAATTAAATTATAATATTATGAAAAAAAGCATTTAAAAATAAGTTTTGTAATACGTGTTCCGATATAGATACATGTTCAGTCACTAGTACATTTACTTACAATTAGATATTACAATTAGATATTAGAAAACTGACAGAAGAGACGAAAAAAATGCTTTCGTATTAAGCGCGAGTTGTGCAAAACAGTCATGCGGTACAATCGCGTGAGTTCACTCGGCGTATGAATCACCGGCGGCGGAACGCGAACGTCGTCGTCGGCGAACGTGCCCGTCGTAAGGGTGTAGTCGCAGGTGCGCGCTTCTCTCCGACGCTTCTCTCCCGCGTGGATCCCTCTCTCTCTCTCTCTCACTCTTACCGCGTGTCATCTCTAGCGGAGTTAGACCGCTCGTTAACGGCGCTTATAAATATTCATTACCGTCATCGAGCACCAGACGCATCGCGGCGTTTGCAGGCAGCTCGCGCAGGTCTGCCGGGATTCGCAGAGGCTCTCCCGATCGCGGTGCTGCGAAGTCGCGGCTACGAAGAGACGCGCCGTCACGAGGAGGAGGGCGATGATCATCGTCCACCGTGCCATCGTTCCCGTCTTACGTCGAACGTTTAATGCGAACCGCGGCGAGGCGAGCCGCGAACCGGCACGAACGATCGCTATCCGAAAGGATACTGCGGCATCCCGCGGAAATGACTCCGAGATAAAACGCGTCGCGGTAATACGCGTGATTAGGTAATCGTTCCTTCTCTCAACTTCAACATTTTTTCCTGGAATCGGAATGATTGAGTTTCTCGAGGAACACAGAGTTCGCCGGGCGCGGCACAGAGCGATGACGAATTTACTTTCAATGAGTCTTAATTAAAAACTTTACGCTCGCGGGTTTAAACGTGAGCGTCTTGTAAGCCAGGAATAGATGAATTATGTATGTATATTATAATATATTTAATAAGAATGGTCACTGTAATGACCGATTCAAATTTATGAGGAAAAAAAGGTAGCGATAAAAGAAAGATTTGTATATATTCGTATTATATGTATATACATATATAAAAATTAAATGATGTATAATATATTGACAGCATATAATTATAGCTGACAGAAATTATGAAAATAATTTTATTAATTTAATAATAATATTAAGTAACGTTTTATTGAAATAAAAACATGACGCATAGTTGTTTTATTTAATTAATATTAATTGTTACGTTATTAAATTAACAAAATTATTTTCAATTAGACTGCTGTTAGCTAATGCTGTTAATTTCATCATTTTCTTTTCGCCGTATAGATCGAGCTGATTGAAATCGATTCGGTTTGTGACGAAAATTATTAAATTAAATTTAATACAAAACAGCCTGTAATTCGAAAACAAAATTAAATATGACAATCAAATATATATTTCTTTTATTCGGCATATAAAATACAGGAAAGATTTAACATAAAGAAGAATTTAGCATAAAGAGATTAGCATAAAATATTTTGCATAATACTACGCAATTGTATGATTAATATTAGTTTGGAATTTATTTAATATTTTTGTTTGTTTTGGGAAAATAAGAAATGATTTTAGGAACTAAAACCTATTCTGCTAAATTCATTTGATATTTTGAAAAGTCAGTCTGACGCCATCTAGCGTTCTTCAATGAATTATAATCTATGTAAAGATTAGTGAATTATCCGACAGATAGCGCGCAAAAAGAAAAAATGTAAAAAAAAAGCGTCAAGTATATTATAAATTATTTTGTAAATGGCCATAAAAAAAGTGAAATAAAAACAATAAAAAACTCAAATATAACGGCATTAAAAACAGCTAACATGCTTCTCTCTGGTACAACGATAGGAACAGAAGAATCCAGCATTCAGGAAAATGTCAATGCAGATTGGAATAGGCAGCAGCCACAAAATTTTCGATGAGTTGGATTTCTCTGTTCCTATCACTATGCAATTATTACCTAAGTATGTATTATTTCTACTAAAGTACAAAATGACTGTGATTGGTCAGTTTCATAACTACAGATCTACGTGTTATTAAACTCGATTAAATAGTGACGTGTAAACGTACATAAGTCACTGCCGTCACATTTGAAATTTGAAATTCCCGCTCTAAAATAAGGTCTCGTACCTGTCGAGCGACTCCGTGGCCGCTTCCATGAACTATCGCCGTCTCGCGATTGTGTACGCAACTCAAGGGGACATTTCTCGTCACTTATACGTATTCATATGTAGTCGTGATCGGAGAGTGGTGTATGTTGTCGTCGATTGAATCCACCACCCCCGACAAGTTTGACAGATGACCGACTGTCAACGTTCGACGAGTTTGACAAAGTGAGGAAAGCGCATCGACATGGAGGCAGTGCCGAGATTGCCGATGATATGGTTTCAACTAAAAGTCAGTCCGGAGCCGACCACTTTCGGGCCGAAGCTCAAACAGGTACCGAGTTTTATCTCTTTTTCTTTCATATCTAATTATATAGTCGATTTTCGCGACGCTTCGCAAATCCGCTGTTTGCGCGAAATGTCAAAGTGTTAAGAGCAACTTGTCACCACAGTCGTCATTTTTTGATGATTTTTCGTTTGCTTCTCTGTTTTTGCTTCCCTTGTGTATTTCTTCTTTTTTTTTTTTACAGTACATACAAGATTTTTACAACGAGGAACCTGAGTCATATAACAATGAGATACACCAATTGGAAAGCTTACGCTCGATGGCAGTTAGACCACCAGTCGACATGGCTGGGTGTGCTCTGCTTAAGAAATATTATTGCCAGTTGCATTTTCTTCAAAGCAGATTTCCCATGTACAAAGAAGGACCTGCCGCAGTCACATTCACATGGTATAAAATACTTTTCATTATACTTTGTGCATATTTAATTGTTTAACATTTAGTCCAATTGTATATATAAATTGGTAATCATGGATTTGTTTTTTTGATTTATTAAACCATATGATGTTTTTTTTTTTAGGAGAGACGCTTATGCGAACTTGGTGTGCTCATTGAGTAGCATTCGTTTTGAGATTATATCGATTTTATATAATATTGGAGCAATGCACAGCCAACTGGGCGCACGGACTGAGAGAAACAGTGCAGACGGAATGAAAATGGCGTGTACTCATTTCCAGTGCGCAGCGTGGGCCTTTGAACACCTGAAGAACAGTTTTCCTCAACCGTCTGGTATTGATCTGTCACCGGAATTAATGACGTTCATGCATCAGCTCTCCTTGGCGCAAGCTCAAGAGTGCATATTGGAAAAGAGCATGCTGGACAATCGTAAGCCAACAATTGTAGGTATGTCATCGGCTGTCAGTTTTGTAATTCGATTGTTATAGCAACTGTTTAGTTCGATCTGTCAGTGTACAAGATATATGTGTTGTGCAGCAAAAGTGGCAAAGCAAATAGTAGATTACTTTACTATGGCTTCAACCACTTTGGACCAAGGTGGAGGTGATGATGGGACTATATCCGATACTGTGGGCAACAAAATTTATAAGGTAAGTCAAATTATAATTTATGTACTTGAATTATTTCACACGTTTTTATGAGTCTGAAATGTTGCTTTGTTTAAATCGATGATACTAAGTAATCAATGATGTTCATAATTTTTTTCAGAGCTGGAAACGCTACGTCAAGTTTAAAAAAGCGTATCACATGGCCGTCACGTATCTTTATCAAGGTCTTGCTGCGGAGGAACAGAGGAAGATGGGAGAGCGCGTAGCTTTTTATAATGCTGCCCTAGCGTCTCTCAACGAGGCACACACGATTTACGATTTTGCAAACGTTAAAGAGGAAAAAGCCGCGGTGGAAGAATCGCTCACGTTTACCAACGATGTAATCGAAGGCAAGAGAAAAGCCGCTAAAAACGAGAACGATTTTATTTACCACGAAGAAGTGCCTGAAAAAGAAAGCCTTCCTACTGTGAAAGGCGCGTCTTTGGTTAAAGGAATATCGTTTAACATAAATGACCCAGAGGTATCAGGACAAGATATATTTGCAAGGTAATTTTATTTCGTATTTTGATGTCCTTTTATTGCATGTAGTTCAATTTTTTTATCATTAAATTGAGAACATAAATGACAAAATTATTATTTGTCTGTTATAATATTTTTTAATAGAATATTCATAGTTCTTTTTTTTATATAAGTTTAATATTTATATGTTGTTCCACAGATTTGTTCCTATGAAAGTACACGAAGCTAATTCTCTTTATTCGGAGGAAAAAGCCAAAATATTGCGTTTTATTGGAGCCAAAATTGATGAAAAAGATCAATATCTTAATACTTATCTCACATCGTTGAAGCTGGAACATATGAATTTATGGGATCCTGATGCGCAAACTTCAGAATGGGAATGCTTACCTCTGCCGGAAGAGTTGCTCGAACGATGTGCTGCGCTTAATGCAAAACAACACATTATTCAAGATTTAGTAGATATTATGGGAAAATTATCTGAAACAAGCCAAGATGTTGAGAAAGTATTAAAAGAAATATCAAAATTTTTATTGGATGAGGAACAAAAGTATGAATTATGCACCTTTTGTTAAAAATTTTAAGCCTGTGATATCATCGACTATTCTATTGCAGTTAGAATTTAATTTTTTTTATAGGGAAAAACAATATCAAGATGCAGTAGGTAAGAGACCACCATCGATAGTAGCAACAGATTTAACCAGAGAAGCTAATAAATATGAGGAGGCACACAACAAGGCTTCTGAGAGTAATCAAGCTCTTCACAAAGCAATAACAATGCATGTAAAGAATTTAAAAATTCTCGCGCAGCCATTAGCTGATTTAATGGCTCAGATCCCTTCACCAAATGTGCATCTTGCAGGTAATTTTTATATAAGTTTCCTAAGTAGAATTTTATATATATATATATATATATATATAATTAATATACTATAAAATAATTATAATAATTTAAATAACTTATTGAATACGAGTTTAGCATACGAATTCACATTCTTTTAATGTTTTCAGATCAAGGTTCCGAAAAGTCACAAACTAAAGAAATAGAGAAAATGCATACTAAAGAACTGAAACGTGTTTTAAGTAAAGTAGACGAGATGCGAATGCAGAGACTTGATTTGCTTACCAAATTACGAGATCAAATTGTCCAGGACGATCTGACGCGCTTACTAGTCACGGCTACGTCTGAATCCGTCTCTCTGGATCGTCTGTTTAAGGACCAGATTAGCAAGCATCAAAGTTTGGTTAGTAAATAATTTCACGTGAATTTTTTTTTTTTTTTCTAATCTGCAACGATTGAACGAAAGAGCTTATAATATTGGATTGCAGGTGAGCTTAATCGAACAAAATCTTGCTGCACAAGATAACATATTAGCAGCTCTAACGGATGCGTATGCGCAGACTGCTAACGTACGTAAAAACGTGGAGGAAGTACTGAAACGCAGAGAAATGACCATAACTTCTTTAATCAATTCTTACGACGCGTACGAGGACTTGCTGGCGAAATCGAGCAAGGGCTTGGAGTTTTATAGGAAATTAGAGATAAATGTTACGAAGCTGTTGCAGCGAGTTAAGAGTACGTGTAAAGTGCAGGAAGAAGAGCGAGAGCAGATACTCGCGCAGGACAATAAGAACACGTATGAGAAAGTCGACGCGACAATACCGTCGACTTACGATCAAGCACGTCCTCGATCTGGTAACGGCCTGAAGCTGAAGGATTATTTGAACACCAGAGTCGAAGGTGGTACCGGTTATCAAAATCCATATTACAACTTGTATAAAGGGTCGCACGTCACGTCGATGCAGATTGATTCGAAATCGTTGGCAACTGACATGGGAAACAAAAACGTAATTCAATCTCCAAGTCCAATACCCGTATCGGAAATTCCGTCCGCGGCTGCGAAGTCATCGCAACATTATTATCCCGCGACGTACGCCGATTACAGAACAAGCTCGCCGTATCCGTACGGCACGCAGACTTATTATGAAAATCCGGTTGCTAATAGCATCTTGAATCAGAGCTACTTGCCGACCACCACGAGCACCACGAGCGTCTATCAGCAGCCGACTCTGTCCACGCCAACTGCAGGCGTGTCTAATTCGAGTGTACAATATCCTGCCAGTCCTTCCTATCTACCTAACGGACAGGCTCTACCCACAGCCACCGGACAGGACAAATTCCGCGATGTCTCTTCTAACTACAACGTTTCCAGCACCACTTTGCAGTACGACGCTTATCAGTCCCCGACGGGTTATAACAGCTACAACATTGCGACGCCGTACGTTTCCAATCAAGAGAAAGTTACGGTTAAGAGCGGAACGGCTGAAACATCCACGCATATTCAGCCAGTACCGCAAATGCCCGTCTCTGCGATCGGAGCCGCCGCCGCAGCAGCAGCAGCAGCAGCAGCGAGCAGCACCGTGTCGACGGATGGCCAAGGGCAAACTTTGTACGGCGTTGTGCAACAAGCTCAGCAGTACGATAACCAGCCGAAGACAACTTTAAGCCAAGAGATGTTTCACGGTGTTCAGAACGCTGCTAGATCTCAGCAAGCGATGCCGGCCAAGGACAACACGTTGGCGCAGAACTACTCGCTTCCTCAGACTGCCCATTCCGAAATCACATATCCGCAGAGCTATCAGAGCGCCACGTATTACAATCCGGCGGAGTTGCAGGCCCAGCGAGTCCCGTACACTCAGGACACGTACGACACGGCTGTCGTTCCTCCGATGCAATCGCCGCAACCGAGCACGAGCAATCAGTCCGTACATTCCGCACCGTCAACCAACGAGGCCTCAGTGCCGTACTCTTCGAGTTTACACGGCGTTAATCCTGTCCAGTATTCGCAGCAGACCGCTACAGACTCGAGCACGCAGAATTACACGGATAAAACGTACGCCGTGTACGGCACGCAGGTGCAAATCAACGCTGTGACACCGAATTATCCAGGTACTTATCAGAATTATCAGCACGGTGCCGCTGGCACGCCGTACGAGCAGACCGGCATGCTGCCCGGGGACGCGTCCGGCACGTACGCCTACATGAACAGCTCGAGCAGCTCGGAAATAATACAAAGCCACGCGAAACCGACGCCGACGACGGTGCAGAGTTACTCGCAATCGTACCAATACTCGCAGCAGGCTCCTTACTCGGGATACGTGCAGTATCCAAATTATACGCAGGGTCAAAGTTACGCCTACATGCAAGGCGCGCATGGAACAAATGCAATGCCGTACGCGTATAGTCCTGCTAACCAGGCGCAGGGTTATACTTACCCGTCCAATCCGCAAGGTGCACCGACCTCTCAATCGTTGGAGGCGATGGTAACGTCCTCCACCAATGTTACGGCCAGTGGTATTTATCAGCAGCAGGAGACAAACGCAAGATACACGAACGCGGGCAATAACGCTGTAGTCAGTCAAACGCCATCCTCACAATACAGCCAAGATTATCAGCCTCAGACTGGAAACGATACGTACTACACCACGCCTTACGGCCTTCAAATGCAGGGCCAAGGTATGTTACATCCCTTCTAATATTGTCATTGCGTTTTCTCACGTGTAAAAGAGTCATTTTGTCATTTCGAGTCATTTCGTTTCAGCTGGTTCGGTAACGAGGCCTGAAAATTACACGAATTATAATCAGACGTACATGCAAGCCGTCAATAACGGGACGAACACAACAACGAGCGCTAATCCGATGAAACTCACGACCAAATCCGAGGAACCGAAATCGAACGTCGATCTTCTTTCGGACCTTGACATCACTATAAATCATGCGCCTCTTGTGCCTGAAGTGCGACCTCTTTCTGCGGTACAGAAAAAAGAGGAGGCGACAGCGGACGCGGAAGATGATAAGGCAGAAAAAAGCGAGCAAGACAAATCTTGTAAAACTGAACCAGAAGTCGCAGCTCCCACTGAAGACAAAAGTGATCATGAGAATTTACAGATTGTATGGGACACATGGTATAATGACGTTCAACCGAAGAAAGATCCTCTAGGAGAACCGGCAGCTCTACAAAAGTTCATTAATGATGTTGAGAAGTATGAAAAGTTTGTAGATAGCTTACTCGTAAAAACTTTAAGCGGAGCAACGAATCTCGATATCAAGTGGAAAGAAGTTCAGGACTTCGAGGTAAGTTTAAAATAAATTTCGTTAATATTCTGCTAGCTACATCTTACAATCAAGTGAAGAACACGTTTTTTTTTTTTTTTTTTTTTTTTTTTAAGAGAGAATTTAGAGAATTTACGTAAGTACGTTCGAGTTTATTAAAGTTATCTTTTCTCTTTCAGGAACGAGAAAATGGAAAACAATCGAGTACCGTAGCGTTAGCTCACTCGTCCGAAAATCGAACAATTGATTGTATTCCATATGATACGACACGAGTACAAATATCGTCGTCGGATGTTTCGTCATATATAAATGCGTCTCACATCATGGAAATCACACAGTGGATACCTACAGCGTTTATTATAACTCAAACACCTTTAACAGATAAATTAGACGTTTTTTGGACGATGGTCTGGGAACAAGAGAGTGAAGTTATTGCATGCTTAGCTTCTGATACTCAGGTTTGTGTGTACAGAAATAATATATATTTCTATAACACGGTTAAAAAACTTAAAAAGGCTATGTATTAAAATTAATTTTTTCAAATTATATTTTTTTATTTTTCAAAATTTTCATTTTCTAATAATAAAGAAATTTTTTGTAGTTGAATGGAGAATTATATTGGCCCATAAGTGAAGAGGACAACTTAGACGTAGGAAATTTTACCATTTCATTAAAGAAAATAGTTAACCATACAACTTACATTCAAAGAACTCTTTCTATTCAACATAACAAAAAGAAATCTGAGAGAGTCATTGTACACATGCAATTTCTTGTGTGGCCTTCAAAGTAAGTTAAACTCTGTAAATTGAAATACTTAAAAAGTACCCGTACAGATTATATAATACATCTTGTTTTTCCAGTGGTTTTCCGAGTAGTCCCGGCGCTATACTCGCATTTTCGAGCGACGTGATGACAGAGCAGGCATTAAGACGCTGTTCTCCCAAGCCCGTAATTGTACATTGTTTAGACGGCGGTTCGTTGAGCAGCCTGTTTTTAGTGGCCGCTGCGACTGTATGTCACATACGAGCTGATTGTGGAATCGTGGATGTACCGCTGGTTTTTAAAGGCCTTGCGAAATGCCGTAAACAAGTCGTAAATAAGGAATCGCTGTTATTTGCATACAGACTCGTTTTGTACCACGCTCAGGACATTTTAATGAAACGTAAGAGAAATAATTTCTCATGATATCGTCAATGAAATACTATTCCAACGATATGCTGTCTTGTCTCAGGTGGCATTCTGTCATCTACGCGGGCCACATTTGACAATCTGGATGGATTCAAAGGGAACAAGGAGAAAACATCCCGAAAGTTACAGTGCCATCCTTCGGACGATTTTCTTCATAATCTCGGGGTGGGAATGCAACGCCCTGATTCTGAGCAATCGGGTACGCAATTACCAAAAATATTGTAAATTGATTTGTAATAGTTCTGTAAAAGTTTTAAACAAGCAATTTACCAAGCATTAGTTATTTCAATTTTTGTAGAATTTTTTAATTTTTTATTTTATTTTAGGAAAAACACAAACAATTTTAACAAGCGATAGCACGTCGAGTAAAAGTTCATCGTCACAAGAAAAATCTAATGGCAGAGTCATTGATCCCTTGAGTCAATTGGATCCTTTGTGGTCCATCAGAAGATAATCATACAACGCTAGGAATGTAATTTCCGCTGTGCAGCTTTAAACGATTATTTAAACGAAATAGGCATTCCTATCTTTGTTAAAGTGATTGATAAAAATTATTGAGTTAGAATTTTTAAGATAGCTTGTATAAATAATGTTATAATATGGAATTAAAGAGGAACACAATGCATCTAAATTAGCCTTGAAAAAAAAGACATTTATTCAAATATTTGTGTGCTAATCCTTAAGTTTTAACAGTTTTACTGTCTGTTATATATATATAATATAATATATATATATATATATATAGAATAAAAAATATAAAACACATGCCTCCTATTTGTATTCATTTTTCATGTTTATACATTTCAATTGGCCTAAACAATGCAATCCAACTGCATTGCTCCGTTTTTATACTTCAATATATTTAGGCTGTAATGTATGATTAATTAGGTAAATATAACGTACTTGTATTTACTTAGCGATTTAATATAATTAATTTTATATATTTCTGACTATACCTGTTTCCATGAGAAATGATTATAATATAAACTTTGTGACACATTCATGTCGAACAGAATTCATTCGCAGATAACAAAGATATTTTAGACAATATAATTGTTCGATAATAATATAGCGCATTGAATGCGAAATATTTATTATAGAGAATCTATATTTAAAGCATAGGCTTACGCTAATGTCCATAAACGAATGCGATATTCTAATAGTCATGTTATCCAGTATTATGTATGGCGATTTTTTTAAGGACGCTGCCGAAATATATGCTAAACATATATATCTTTCAAAATTCTAATAAATTGCAATACAGCAATATTTATATTTATGCTATTTTTTTATCTTCATGACATTTCATTTATAAAAATTTCAGTTACAATGCGATGAGCAATAATACATATGTATGTATTAATTTTCGCATCAAAAAGATTTATTTAGACGTTATGGCAATGGATTTTTGTCTATGCAAATCGCGCGGTGTCAGAATATTTTTAAGTCCCCCTGTTTCGTAAATCTTTCACTTTGTAAATTCGCACAAGCCAATGTTCCGTCGTGTACGCTTCTTCCAACGTATTCAATTCAAAATCCTTGTTTCCAATCTCCATATTTCTCACTCGGTCGTAACCCGAAGGTTTGCCTGTTCAAAAAGTTCAATGATACAATAATCAATGCAAAACTGATCTGTTCTACAATTTTGCTTACAATTTTGATAAAGCAAAAAGACTTACCGCCTTCAGTGTAGACTTGGCCAAATCTGTAGTAACACATTTTGTACATGAGACAATTGAGCAAAATTGGAGATCCCTCTTTATCCACTCGGAATTCACCC
The DNA here is from genome assembly GCF_000956235.1 of Wasmannia auropunctata. Lineage (NCBI taxonomy): Eukaryota > Metazoa > Arthropoda > Insecta > Hymenoptera > Formicidae > Wasmannia > Wasmannia auropunctata. The sequence continues at coordinate 1,373,199 of NW_012028686.1, read as the reverse complement.
GCGGAGTTATAATAATCCCACTCGGTTATGGATTTTCCTTTTTCTGTACTGCCACCAATGCGCACCATCCATAGGAACTTATTTATGTCTAATTAAAATATATATATAAATATATGTATAAAAACTTTTATAATAAATTTAAACAATCGATTTTTATTTGTCAATTATAATAATCTAAATAGAGAAATAACTGACACATGAGAGCAATCAACTCATAGTCAGGTTCAATATTAATCGTCATTTCTTGTATACTTCGATATATGCATAAAGAGTGAGGTAAACCCATTTTACCGTTTTGAGAACAATAAACTACAAATAAAATGTTGAAATAATTGTGTTATATTCACCATCTGATGAGTAGCCAGTGAGCCCTCCGAAAATCACAAGGACATAGTTGACATCTAATTCTCTCATAATCTCGTAAGCCTTTTCCTCGGAACTCGCCATTGCCTGGCCGACTCTTGATATGTGCGTATTATTCCATGTATTATTGTCTACTAAAATAGTACGATTTGCCATCGCAGTTATCTGATACCCATAATCCCACCAAGACATTATTTTAGCATTCTAAAAAGAAAAAGATGAATTTTATGATTTGTTTTAATATTTTCTTTCCATTCCAAATATTTTTTTCATGTCAGTTTGCAATTTTCTAACAAAGTACGATATATTATTTATCTATTTATATATGTACTTTTAGACAAATACTTAAATTTATAATTCTAATCCAGATGTTTAATCTGAAAATTCATTTGTATCTGAAATAATACAAAAAAAGTGACTAACCTCGGGTGTATTCATACGTAGCCAGTAATACGCTTCTCTAAAATCATCAAAAATCATCCGTCCACCGTCGGGTGATCGTGCAGACAATACAATACTAGGTGAGCTATAAGCTTCTGCTGTAACCCACGTGCAATGAAAGGTATAAGACAGGAAGAGTATACCCATTACTGCGATGAAAAATGAGGCGATCTGAAAATATTTTTATTTCTATACATTCTTAATTTAACGTTACTTTTCCTACGTTCACATGTCGTATCTCACAAGGCATATTTATTTTTCTCGAAATATTAGAAACTTACCTCACTCCTCAAGATATAATTATTTTCAAATTTCTTGGCTTTCTTATCGACAACTTTTCCACTTTCAACTTGCTTCATGTAAGTAACCAGTAGAGAAGATGCTCCAATTCCACCCAAGATGCACATTACTGGAGCAAGTACTAACATTAAACGTACCATTACTCCCTAAAATATTAAATATTAAAATATTAATAATTCAACGTATATTATTACATATAAAATTTATATTAAAAAAATAGATATGTAAAAACATGTATATATATTTAAAATATATGTTTAAAATTGCAATATTATCTTATATACTTTTACTTACTGCAAAATATAAACTCGTAACTCCGTACAAAATTAAGAAAATGTTTGAGTCTGTTAACTTAGAAAAACAAAAGTATAAGCCTGATGGGAATAGAAATACAAGTATCTGTAGATCAAAGTAAAAAGAACTCCATGACGTTGGCTGATGCTCCGAAACAGAAGCAATTATTGGAATATGATTTTTTGCATAAGATGGATCGAGCAGAGAATAAAAGCGTCCAGTCCAAGGTGATATTTTTCCTTAAAAAAATTAAACAATGTGCATAAGAGAATATAAGTGAAGTAATACATTTAATTAACTTAATTATATATTAAACAAAAAAAAAGTACAAGATCAGTACCTGTGATGGTTAAAATACCACCAACTATGCACGATGTTGTAATCACCACGGCAAGCAGAGCACGGAATAGTATCTCGAACTCTTTTTGGGACAATTTACTCCGCAAGTAATCTACTAAAGCGTGTATTTGACAAAGGCCAAAAACGCCCAATGCCTGTGAGAAACGAACGAAGTAAGTAAAATTGTACACAGAATTTCGAGTTAAATGCTGACATCTAACATTTCAAAAGTGTCTTAAAAATATTATTGCAACTTACAAGCATGTGCTCGGAACTCTGAACGGGTTGGAAACCAACAAACGAGATTTGCATAGATAAGATGGTTCCTAAGCAATACAAAATGCTGTACGCGATGTATATCCTGTGGGAGAATCTGCCAGTCACCATCAACGTCAGCACGTGCAACGGAATCAAGTTGATCAGAAAGACATATCCGCCCCACGAAGACACCATGTAGAAGTAAGCCAGCGCGGCGCACGTGGCCCAACATATCGCTCCTGTTTTCACAGCTTTGATCCACATGTAGTACGTGAATAGCATACAAAAGATCGCTATGCCTTCATTGTCATAAGAGCCCGCAACTGACCGGGATATGTAACCAGGAACAATTGCGATCATTGCAGCTGCGAATAGGCCTGATGCGGAATCCTAAGAAGATAAAATAAACATGACAGAATATTGTTGCTGCATCGATTTCAAAGAAGACAATGCTACATACTGCAACCAGCAAAAAATATAAACTGTACCTTTAATTCTTTGGTAAGCAGATAAGTAATAATTGTTGTTAAACTTGAAAACAACGGAGCGAGGAAGACACAAATGTTGCGTATATCTAGTGTAATGTTCAGTAACCACGAGATACGATACAGTGCTGCTGAAGTTATCATTAAGCCGGGATATATGGTACCTGTAAAATTCATTTTTCAAATATTAAGTTGTTCTTTCTCCTCTCGGTGTATTCATTTCGTGTCAAAATTTGTCAAGCGTATAATCAATACCTCCTATTATCCTGCCAAGCGGATACCAAACGCGATCGTCGAACCAATTGTGAAAACTGTAGAATCCATTTTCAGCCAAATATTTTGTGGTGCGATAATTGAAGTACGGATCAAATTCATGAATGACACTTTCAAATCTTAATACCGAGAACAAACGCGTTGCAAATGCTGGAAAAGATATTGCAATATAAAGGTGAGTGAACACAGCTGACATTTTTCTAATAAAATAAATCAAAATATGAAGGTAATAATAAACATACATAAAATTGCTGCTAAGGAAAGCACGGTTAATTTCAAAAGTGTTTCTTGCTTCTGCGCCGTCATGCGCAGCCCCCGCGTCTTTAACAAGGTCGCCATGTCGATGCGATGGAACGCACAGCAATTTTAAATAAAATAAATTCTGTCTCTTACAGCATCAATCTGCAAACAAATCAAAGTTCTTTCAGACACCGCTTTCCTCCATGTATACTCCAGATCAGAAATTTGGAAACACAGAACTCATAAAAACAGGGAAATTGATAAAATTGCAGATAAACTGCAACACACATAATTATATAAAAACACCGATAAATCGTAGATAAACTATGTTTTTAGTTTTATACAATAATTATTGAATTTGAAGAATTATTGTTAAAAAGTACATTGGCAGTGTTTAGCAGAAAAAACAGCTTTGCAACTGTTTTCTGTGAGATTTTTTAATATGATTGATTATTCTAAATCTGTTCCTCACTGATTTAAATATATAAACTAATCACATTAAGAATATGATTACAACAGTTGCAAAGCTTTTTCTACCGAGTGCACTGCCGTAATGAATATTTGAATAGGTAATCGCAAAAATGTCTATATTTTTGAAAAGTATTTCCAAACTTTTGAATGTACACTTGCGTGACGCATTGTACGCGCATTATTATTGTCAATCAAAAAGGTTTTGCGTAATGTAACGTAGATAAATCTCTAATTTTTAAGGAACGATAGATAACAAGTAATTCCATGTATAGCTTAAGCACATGCTCCCATTATTATTCGAGGAGGTTATAATTGGAACGGCAGAGGAAAAAAACGCCGAATTAATCGCGAGCGACGAGCGTCTCCGTTCCGAAATACAACGCACGGCTCCCTAATTTTGACGGATGTCTGACGCGTCTCCGACAATACGTATGCATCCGCAAGCAACGCCGGGTAGGTGAGGTAGGTCCGTCACTGACCACGTACACAAAATTACCGGCCGGTGACATATGTACCTATGTACACGTCGATTCACATACTTTACTCTTCCGTATCGTGCGTACGTCTGAGCGTCGCTTCAACGGCTTCCGAAAGTTCGGGAGAGACTTACGAAATTACTTTATACAAGAAATGCGTAAACACAACGTGGCCATTTAAATTATTAACAGAAACGCCAGACAACATTCCAAATGAAAAAGCCATAGATCATGATCCACACGATTGGAAGAAGATCAAATGGGTTGAAGAGGTATATAAGAAGATGACTTTAGCGTCATCTACTGATATCAGTTGACGTATTGGAGATTAAGAATTTAGAACATATGCGTATAGTTTGATACGGGCTTTAATTATACTTTTTTTAATTTCATATATTACACGTTCTTAACATTGTGTTTTTTTCAACATTAAATAAATATTAATTTTAGAAATTGAAACTAAAAAATTAAATAAGTAAAACCTGAGAAATATATATATATATAATAGTTAAATACTTTTTCATAAAAATTCCAAAAATTTCTTTTAGGTTTGAAAGATTAATCTAAAGAAATATAAATTCTCAAGAATTGTCAAAGAGAATAATATCATTGACGCTTCTGATTGGCTGTCGCAACCTGAAATTACGCTGTCCTATCTGTGATATTTGGTGCTCCATGCTCCAAAATCACCCATGACTTGTTCCCGCCAGACTAACCGGTACCGACCGGTATTTATGTTTTATGAGATTTATATATACAAGCTACGTTGTACTTAATTAAAGTATCTCGTTACTTCTAACTTGTTTCTGTAACGTTGTCTTTAACGTGGAAAAAATGTCGGAAGGTATGTAGTAGCCGAATGTACATTTCTCTTGTATCACGCAGCGAGTTTAACCTCTCGATGCTTGAGATAAATTTTGTCACGCGACAAATTTAACCTCTCAGACAGATTAAAACAAATCTTTAAATTATAAGTCGAAGTCAGATCTTGCGAAATGGAATAAATATATACATTATATTATATATAATAATAATATATTATAATTGAGAGTTCAAGATTTCGTGTTTTTTTATTAATTAAATGATATTATGTAGTATCTAAATTTATTTATGTATAACATGTATTTTTTACAAGTATTAATCTTTTTAAATGCTAATATAATAATTATACATAATGAAACTTATTATATATATTCTACATATAAATGAGATTTTATTTATAATTTATATTTATTTTAATATTTGTAGCTACGAATGGTGACTTAAAAAAAATTCTGAAGTACTTTTTTTTTATACAGATAGAGCAGCAACAACAGAAGATATGTGGACTCCATACAAAGAGTTGCAAAGTCTTGTTGAAAAGTATATAATATCAGTTCCTGATATTCAAGATCCTCAGTATCATGAACTCACAGAAGCTCTGCGAAATCACAGACAGAATTTCCTTACTATATTAAAGAATCCAGTAAGAGTCTTTTTCATTCTTTTTATTAAATCACTATAATATCAAATTTATTAGAATAACATATATTCATAAATTTTAGTAAAAATGTATATGATATAATCAATGTTAAATATAGATTACAGTGCTAGCTATGCATACATGTTAATATTTTATTTTTTGTACATCAGCCAAAAAACATGAAAAGTCGCGATGAAATTAAAAAAGGAGTCACAGATGGTATTACGCTACCTGGTTTGGGTCACCAAATATTATCAAAGGAGTTAGTAGATGAGACTATCATTATATCAGAGATGTACGACTTGAACGAGTTCATGGCATTGGATCTTCTCTGTACGGCTCAACTTCAAATGCCACACCATCCTGGTTTAACGCGTGGTTTAACAGCTGTTCTTCTATATTACGACGGAAGAAAAGCATTAACATCAGTATTAAGGACCTTGGTGCACACTCGAATTGGTCACAGTTGGGCAGTGGATGCACCGATCGCTCTTACGAGACACATTACAGACTATACGAATAAATTGCAAGAGGATGGGATGTTAAATAGGATTTTATCCTTAATAGAGGAAATGGACCCCACCAAGGTATTCTATCAAGAAAGAAGTAACAATTGTAAAAAGAAATGTTATACAAAATGCATTACTATTTTATGAAAAGCTATACATTGTAGTTGTATTGACTTAAAAAATTAACTTTACAATTTTACAATTTCAAAAATTTTTTATTAGAATTATAAAAATTTTATCTGAGTTATCAAAATGTATTTATTTCTCTCAAAATTATTTTAAATAGGAACAAGATTTGCTGCAAGCAAATAGGGCATTAGGTGGAGCAAAGCACCATCAGATGGTTATGAAACTTTACAATGACACACGACAAGATTTGGCTGATATCTTATACTTATGGTCCGCTCAGTCGTCTCTTCCGAATATAATTCTATTCCGCTTATTATCTATACTGCAAACACGTCAAGTGGAATCCGAGGCGGGTGAAGGAGGACCTGACAAAGTTACACTTGCACTCATTATGGCCGTTTTAAATGCCTTCAACTTTAATTTCTTACATAGTCGTGAAAATGGCGAAGGTAGACAATACATAGCATTACCCTTGTTAACATGGAAAAATTTTCTTACAAATTGTAAATTATTATTATTATTATTTCAGAATTAATTAATTCAATGCCATTAATCGCGGAGAGAGAAGCACTGGAGGAACTGAATCAAAAGTTAATATCCACTAGCATAAATTGGGAGAGTGCTGGATTGCGGGGGGTGATACAGTTTGCTTTGGCGATAGCTATGATTACCGTCAAAACAACCACCACGCAGTTTCAGTCTCAGAGCATTTCCGCGGAAGATGAAATACTAATAGAAGCGGCCCTAGCTAACAAAGCTTTCCATTTTATGGCCGAGGTTTTGCTCAAGAGTAGCTGTATACATCAAGAGGAATTTTACGTCCGCTATTTTCACACGCTCATCTCCGACTTCATATTACTGATGCCCGTTAAAATTAAGGAATTACGCAGTCGCGCCGACGAATCTATGCGCTTGATTCAGGCATTTCAGCAGGAGGGCATTGAACCACCGATGAACCTGGATAATCACTTTGAATATTTAATGCTGATGGTGGCAGAACTGTATAAGGAAGATCCACTGAAGTTAAATTTAGCCATGGATTATTGGTGTCATCATACTGACACGACTCATGTGTCAGCTCCTGCGTACATCAGTCGCTTGCCGTCTAGACAAGTTGCTCTATTTAAATTTGTACGTCTTGCCGGAGAGATATTGCCAGCCGGTTTATTTGTTCCATATATGAAGATGATAGCGTCTCTCGCCTCGTCGCCACAAGCAGCTAGATATGCTTTTAATTTTTTTAAACCAAACGGTAAGTGTAACTGTCGCAAAATGTATTTGTGTTGTTTGTAATTTTTTTTTTTCATAATGAAATTACATAAATGTGTCTGTTGTACAGGCTCATCCGGTTCAGCGACTATTTCATGGGATCATTTCTTCAACTCTTTAAACAGATACTATTACAATTTGAGGCAGGAATTACCGCCTAGTCAGGATACAGTGTATAGGCAAAGGTGTCATCCGAAGGGAATTATGCCGCAGGAAGTCAAAGGTCTCGAGGCAGTGCTACTGGTTGTCCAAGTGATAGCCAGGAACGATGAAATGTCGAGAGTTGCAATATGCGATCACCCGAGTTGGAAAGTCTTGCAGTCGTTGATCGGCTTGGTGAGCTGCGCGATGCCGATACCTTTGAAGGGCGTGCTAGTGAGAACTCTCGCGGCGCTGGCCAGATCGCCAGAGAGTTCCACCACGGTTTGGCAGAGCTTGGAGGCCGCTCAGTTTCTATCCACTATACCGACGACGAGCAGCTATCAGCCGAGGGGCGTGCAAACGGAATTGGAAGAGATCGAATCTAGGAACGAGGAGTACCCGTTAACACGCGCCATGCTGGAGCTGTTAGATGTGCTTACCGACTTCCCAATACCACGTCTGTTGGGCGTGGGCCAGCGAAATCCGGGATTCGATCCGTATCTGCACTTCATCATCAGTACCGTCTTCCAGAGATTCCACACTCGTTCGTACAAGAATCCTGCCGAGAAGTGGGAGGTGGCGGAGGCTTGCCTGAAGATATTCTCCAAGTTGATAAAGCAGTACGAGCCAACCGTCGAAGATTTCGTGGGCTGCAAAGTCGAGTTGCAAGGCGGCGAGTCCACCCTGGTCAATTCCGCTCCGGGATATCACTTAATGACGCGATTGCACGACAATTCTGAGCTGTTACACGTGATACTGTACATCATGGGCGAAGGTTGCCATCATTTCGACACCTACGACAGTTTTCCGGGCAAGAAGTATCTCGAGAGTTGCAGCCTTTACTGCTTGGAGATACTGGAGCGTGGATTAAAGATGCAGAACAATTACATGGCGCAGTTGACTGCCATACAGTCTGTGAACAAAATTATGACGGGGCTGTCGCGTTTGCTGCTCGGGGTGAATCCTCGCACGGGTAAACCGGATCACATGATCAGTATCGTCAAGTACGTTTCTTACAGTTCGTGGCTGCCGAAACAGGCTTTCGTGGCGGTTGGGGTTATTCATGGCGTGACCAACGAGCCCGGAGCGGACTCCGAATTGCTGTCGACGTTCACGGCAACTTCTACTTTAGCGACGAACGTCAGGCACGGCTTTGTCGAGTGTCTGGACGCGGACGGTGTCTCGGAGGATGACGACGAGACGATTAGAGCGGACGATCAGAGCAGGCAGCCGATTGGAAATTGCAAAGAGAGAATTCTACTCCTGATGATGCATAGTATCACGCGACCCGCGCCCAATCTCGCGCATTACTTGCTCGGCTTCGAAATAACTAAGGACATCAGGAAGACCGTTATTCAGCAGCCGGGAATCCTCGGATTCCCGCGTACCTGCCTGCACTCCATCTTGGGCATTCTGGAGCAATCTCTAGAGCGCGGTCGCGACAAAATAACCGAGGCCTGCTACTGTTATCTTCACACGTTAACGGCAAATAGCAAAACATCGGCGCCCGTTCTCCGATTTTTACGTACCACGAGTAATCAGGACTTCGTGCAGAGGCACCTTTCGAAATTACCGTTCCAGGGGCCAAATAGGTCGACCGAGCTCGGCTGTATGTCTTGGCTACTGAAAATAGCGGCTATCGAGTTGCGAGTCGCCGGTGGTAGTTTGCAGACTTCTCTGATTCAGCAGTTGGTGGGAAGTTTCCATCAGGACAAGGATCAAATCGTGCCCTCTCAGAAGCTTCTGATGGATCTCTTGCATTACATCGATTTCCAATTGTATCTGGAACCTACGAAATCATGGGAATTCTTCGATCCGTCGCAAATCGAAATGGTGCTGGGCAAGTGCAGCATCCCCGTCGCGCTGATGGGCGGTCCGTGGCTCATCGACATCAGGAAACTGCATTCACTCATCACCGAGGAATTGACGGTTACGCAGAGCAGCGCGACCGCTACCCAACGCAAGCTCATGCAGCAGGAAGTGAAGTCCATACTCGCGCACGCGTTGAAGAAGAATCAGACCAAGGTTTTGTCCTATGCAACTGTGAAATTCGTAGAGGGCTGGTGCCAAACTACGGAGATACTCTTCTCCGTCGCGACGAATCAACAATTGCCGGTGGCTCAACGACAGAATCTTCTGCTGAACTTGTCGCACGATCTACTACAGAAGATGACGTCCTGCGAAGCTCTGAGCGAGATCAAGACTTTGGTGTCCGGCACGGTTTTGATGCTGCTGGTAAACTTACGAAACAGCTTTGTGATTCAGTCGGACAACGAGTTGCTGCCGTCGTCACCATCGAACACGACGATGATGAAAATCATTTTGAGTCACATCTTACAGTGGATCATAAACGCCGGCGCGTCCTCGCAGAAGGTCGTGACGCATCTTTACGCGGCCCTATTGAACTTCCTGAGTATCGTCGGCTTGGAAAAGTCCGAGCACGTAGGCGCAATCGACTCCATGTACATCAGCCAATTGGACAGCTCGTTGAACAAGCTGATGCCCGTGCAGGAACGCTCGCAGCGTTACGCGACGATTCAGGTCATCAACAGCTTCGGAAATCAGTTGATGGACATTTTGTGTCACAATTGCTCGGGCGGACACGACGTGTGCAAGATGCTCGCGTTGTCCTGCCTGGACAAGATCTTGGAATTGGACTACGATAACGCGTGGATGATCTATTTGGCGAGCAGAGGCTACCTGAAGCACATGATAGACAGTTTATTGGAGTCGGACGGTCTGTTGCGAGGCATGCTTCAACCGGAGCCGCAGACGATGCGGCCCTTGTACCTGTACGAGGCGAAGATGGCGATCTTCTGCAGGATGGCGTCAACGAGATTAGGCGCGGAGAGCTTGCTCGAGAACAAGATTTTGTCCTGCATGTCCAGTATGTGCGCGTACGATCAGCATCCGGACGTGCACTTGGGCTTCGAGGGCGGCGATTATTCGTTCATACCTTCGGTCGGGCAACGCTATCAGCAGATTTTCTTACCGGCTTTGTATCTCTGCGACGCTCTGTTCACCACGCTGGGAACGGAGAATCAGTCGTGTGCCGTGCAAGTCTGCGGATACCTGCAGAGTCACAGGGACACCGTAGAGATGGCCCTGAGAAACGCATTCTCGCACGCCAATGTCCTTTTCTTGAAGGAGATCGCGTGTCTCACCGGTGTGATATCTAGATCTGCTAATATAGGTTTGTATACTTAATGAAACACAACTGTTGTGATTGTATGTTTGTGCATTGCGTGAACTGTCTTTATATTATTATAATTATACTCCTATAAATGCAATTATTTTTCAGACATGTACAAACTCGTTGATGATGAATTGGCGAAAATAAATATAGATGATTACAAATTGGAGAGTAGCACCGGGATGAGGGAATTGCGAGCGCATCTGTACCGGTTGCAGAAATTGATGCTGTCGCTGTTGAACAAATTTCAGTTGCATTCGATCCCACTAAATTCTAATTACCCGCAAGCCGACGCAAATCAGCAATATATCGCTTGCATACAGATAGTTGCCAACGTTCTGCTGTACACACGTAATCAAGTAATGTCCTAAAGCGATGTAATTTATACGATGATTCAGAAATACTTAAGTGCCTTTTAAGAATTTTCAATGGACGTGCCTGTATATTGGAAGTCACGCTGTAAATTAATAATTTTCAGATGCAACACAGTTGTATGGATCAGAAAATACGGAATGTCTTGTTTGAGCCTCACTTGACGCCGAAACCTGGGAGAAGGCAAGATAAAATAAAAGATACCTCTGGTGGAGTGTGTTTGGGCACAATTGTCGAACAATTGGTTTCCATGACAAATTTGCTGCACACCGAGTTACCGTATATTGAGGTCCTGATAAAGAAAGCGCAAATGATAACTGACATGAGTACAGCGGAATTGAAAAAAGTAAGTACTATTTAAATCTTTCAATTGAATTTACTACACTGCCGTATGTACGCTATATTAGACATCTAACGCTATTGAATCTATTGACAGTACATGTCTGAAAACGAGATGGAACTCGATATAGGAAAGCAACGAATGCTCGTCGAGCAGAAATTAAATCGTTGGATAAAGGATAAGCGACAAAGCATAAAGTACTGCTCTCTTATAATAGAGCACGCTTTATACATTCTTTGGAGTCACTTGGATTTTTATACCATGCAAGTCATATCACGGCAAACCCAAAGAGTACATGGTTAGTGAAATATTTAATCTTTTATTATAAAAAAAAATATATTTTATGCATTTATGACGCATTATTTTGCAAGTTCTCAAACATTTAATATTGTAATATATTTGTTCGTACAGTATCCTCGGGTGGCGTCGACGAAAGTATGATAGAATGGAAGGTTTCGTCAGAAACACTAATGGAGCTGAAGCAAGGGCTCGTTTCCACATTTACGGACGCTTTTATCACACAGTTGTTGGACACAACACACAGCGAATACGCGACAGTAGACCGTAGCTTTATCGAAGCTCTTATAAGACGAATTAAAAGATTGTTACAATTTATAATTATAAAATAATGAACGTTTGCGTCTACGTACATAGTTTCAATTTTAATTACATATTTTTTTATTCCACTTTGTATACACCATTTATCGTTAATCGTCATTTTGTTATAATAATTTAGACAGTATTTGTATTAGAGGTGAAAAATAACGAAATTGATTATATTTTTAATTTGGAATTTCATATGTAGAACCGATTTTGATCTATTTAAATGAATCAGGTGAAAGTCATTTCTTCAAATCGTGTTTTTTTGCATCTCTTGCAAAAAATATGCTAATAGATTTGTATTAATATTTTTCTTCCACTTCTTTTTCTGATATTTGTATCATGCAGTAAAATATATTCTTGTAACATTATTTATTACATGAAAAATATAAACAATATGTAAAAATATATAATAAATATAGAATACTGTATTTCAAAGAGTACAATTTTGATACAATTTTTACATATTTGTTTTATATATACATATGTACAGATACGATTATTCATAAAGAAATCTAATTCTTTTTAAGAAGCGATTATTGCCTCGTCCCAAGGACCGTAAATGTTATCTTTATATTTCTGGCACTTGATATACCACAGTGGACAAACAAAATGAATGAATATTATAGCGATAATAAAAACGTAAGAAAACATTTGTGAAACAAATAAAAGCAAATATATGGTACCGATCGTCAGAATGGTCGACGTGACAATTTTATTATTTATTTGCGACAGTAGATAAGGTAACAGTACGAAGCACTGAACTGATACGGTCAACAGCGAAAAGGCGTGTAACGGAGACGCTAATCTGGAGGCCAACATTAACGAGCCAAAGATCGAGGAAGTTATGGACAAGGAGTCCGAGAGGCAGATCTGTGACGATCCGTACTTGCTAAATGTTAAATGGGTCAGGAACATCAATATCGTCATAGCGTAAATTGTATCGGTACTGATCGTTTCCGTCAAAGTTTTTAAGATGGGCGATAATATGTATCCGAATGTTAGAAATATTAATACAGTCCACAGATCCTTCGTTGGTTTTACAGGCCGATCGGGTACCTTTACGTTGTATACAAAATAGCCGAAAATCGTCAATACGCTTCCTGATATTACGATAACGTTCGGCGTGGTCCATTCGTTGTTCAGCCAAATGAATATCATGACGAAAAGTACAACGACGCTCAATCTCGTGGATATGCTGGCGCCCAAGCTTATCGCTTCTGTCAGCGTCACGCTATTCGGTTTTATATTTTTACGCAATTGCTCTAAGAACGAACTGTCCGTGTAATTGTCCGGCAATCCGTAATTTTCATACAAATTTTTCTGCCACTGCACGTCCTTCATGTTGCAAGCCAAGTACACCTTTAGGAATGTTCTCGTTCCTATAAAATTTCAAATAAGTTTGTGAATTATCTATATTGATCAGTACATATATTAGCGTATTATATGTAGTATTAAATCTCTCGTTACTTAACAATTAATAATTGTAACAATAATTGTGTTTATCGCTTCTCACAAGAAACTGCCACTAGTTTTTAGCTATAGAAAATCTATTGTTAATGTATAGTTAATAACTAACATGTCTCAAAATATGCAAATATATTAAAAATTATATTTTCTTCCCCGTGTGTGCAGTCAATCTTCCACCGGTATTATTTAGCACAATGTACTATTATGAATTATATGTATAAGGATGGTTATACTTTATAATATGTGTATAAACTCTTTGTTATAATACAAGTTGTCTGAAAACTTTGCTGATGGAAATCGAAATGGAATCATAATTTTTGTCAAAACTTAAGAATCAAAGCAAGCATTTACCGAAAATTTTGTCACTGTATACATCCCGAAACACAGTTGACAGTTCACAGTATGCCTTTATTTTTCATTAATCGCAGCTTATCTGAAGGTAAACCGCCGCGTGGGTAACTCCTCATGTGGATAATCCAGGATAATCAGCGAGCGGTGTGCCCGGCGACATGACCGATCATCGCTATACGTCCCCGCCGACGTCGCCATCTTTTCCCTCACCCGGGAAACTCTGCCCCGTCCCCGGGAGGAATTATCATCCTCCGAGATCGAGCGCCCTGGGAAATTTGTCGGGGGAACCGTCCGTTCATCCGCGCGGGAGACGCGCACTGGCGGCGGACTCGGCAAGTTTTGCTGCTTTTAGTGGAATTTATTTTCAAAATGGCTGCTACGAGGAGATTGCAAAAGGTAAATTCGAGGTAGCCGTCGTGGTCGGTCGCGCGACATCGACGGGGGGACCGGTTTCGCGGTCGTCGCCGAGCGTCGTCGCGCGTCGGCCGCGGACGAGCTTTCTCGCGCGATCGTTCGGTGCTCCCGGGCGGCGGGAACGGGGCACTCTCGCACACGTCACACAGTGCGCCCGTCCTCGCCTCGTCGTCGCTGACATCGGAGCCGCGGGGACTCCGTCGCCGTGCTCCTCCTCGCGCGCCGTTCGCAATGTCACCGGCGGCCCGGGGGCCCTTACTCCGCCTCCGGGGCCCGTCTCGCGGGCGTCGCGTCCCTCGCGGACGGGCCCCCCCGTCCGCGGTCGCTCCGACGGGCGGCCTCGAGACCCGGCGCAACACCGTGGCCCCTCACGGTTACACTTAGCCTGCGACTTTTTCCAGGAGCTCGGCGACCTCAGGGCGTCGGCGATGAAGAACTTCACAAATATCCAAGTAGACGAGTCCAATATCCTCACCTGGCAGGGCTTGATATTGCCGGTACGTTGCCACACGTCGTCGTCCTCTTCGTCGTGTCCCCCCCGGGAGTTCGAAGGAACACGTAACCTAAAACACGCGCGCGCGCGCGCGCGCTCGCGCGAGTGCAAAGTGCATGTCCCGCGAGATCCCGTGACTCATCCTGTTTCTCTCTCAAGTGTATCTCCTTACAATTTCTTTCGTACTCGAGGTGAGACAAACGTAGCTTACGTTCTTGAGAGAGAGGAAAGAAAGATAAAAAATGTTATTACTCAACGGTGTATGTCTAAAATACATTAATTGGATTAAATGGATTTTATACGCACATTTGTTACCTAATCGCTTGATTCGGACACTCCGATAAAACCGATTTAGTCTATTCTTGTCCTTTATATAGAAATCATTTTTAATACAAGTTTCCACAATAATGATACCCAAAAAAAATCGTTTAAACAATCGTACGAAAATTTATACACCTAACACTTGATTAGAGATATGTAAGTACTGGATAAGCTGCACGTATTGTAAAAATACAGTATATAATTTGTTAATTATGTTATTAATTTGTAGACTAATAATCTCTACATACAAGATTGATTGTAACTGATATATTTTATGTAGTAAAATATCATTTAGAAACGCTATTTCTTGCTTAAGAGAATAATATATATGTATAAGGTATTCTTATTGTAACATTTTATGTATGTAGTTGAATACTGCTATATAATTTCTTTTCGAATGCGATACATACTCCGATATTACTTCTGCAATATGTAATGCATGTTATTTTTATTAGTGATTTAGTATCAATGAAGAGATATAAGACAATTTTTTTTTCATAGGATAATCCACCTTATAACAAAGGCGCATTTCGCATCGAAATCAATTTTCCCGCAGAATACCCCTTTAAACCACCAAGAATAAATTTCAAAACAAAGATATATCATCCAAATGTAGACGAAAAGGGTCAAATATGTTTGCCAATTATAAGCGCGGAAAATTGGAAACCTGCTACAAAAACGGATCAAGGTCAGTTCCTGCAATTGACGACTACTTTATATATTTTAATGGCGATTTGTAAAAAGTGCTTCTAGGATTTAAATAATAAATGATATTTGTTGCATTTACAAAATTCATATTTCTGAAACAAATGTATGAATCTAATAATATAATTTCTTTTTTAAAAGAAAGAAAGAACATCTTTAATTTTAAATTGTGCTATTTACACTTGCAGTGATCCAAGCTTTGATAGCATTAGTGAATGATCCTGAGCCCGAGCATCCCTTGAGAGCGGATCTAGCTGAGGAATTTCTCAAGGATAGAAAAAAATTTTTTAAAAATGCCGAAGAGTTTACGAAAAAACATGCCGAGAAGAGGCGGGAATCATCATCTTCTAACGAATAACCCCGAATGATTAGCTTTACTTACCATCACCACCACGATGCCTGCCGCCCGTCAGCTGATTTAAACTCAAGCCAATGTATACCTGTCTGTTAATCCCCGTGGAATCTCACAGTTGAGATGACTCTGTACAGTATTGGTTAACACCGACGAATATGAATATATACGCAAATTGTAATGTTTATAAGAAGTGGGATGAACTTTTCAGAGTACAGTAAATTATGATAAATAACTGTATCATATTGTATACAATTTATACTTGAAGTCATATGCAATTATACTTTGATTTATCATCGAAAGATCGTTACATTCCAGCTTGATCTTGTAGGAATGTATACGATGATGAAAAGGTTCAGCATAGAGACGTCATGTTTGTCAGATGTAGCAGCGTATGTAACTACAGTACGTATTAAAGTACATATAATTTCCGATGTCGTTTAAGATGTTAATTTATAATTGCATTTCGAATTTATAGCTACTGCTTTATAACTGTTACTAATATTAAGATTACAAGTAATAAAAGAGAAACGATGTTTGCTCTCAATTTTTTAATCAATTTCTTGAAAATGAAACAGATAGTAATTACAAATTTCATTTGTAACAGAAAATTATAATTTTTTCAATCAACGATATTCTTCAATATTTTATAATGTTTTTCATTGATTAAAAGAAAATAAATTTTTTTGTATTTATTTTTGACTCCAAGTGATTGTACTTTTAGTGATTGTCTAAATGCAATTTAGATTCTCTTCATAGATGTTTCTGCAAATCTTATTTTATATCCTGTACAGAACTATCTTAGATTATTTTTTTTTTTATAATATGAAACCTGATGTATCAAATTTATGTACAGCATTGTCTGGCACACTTTTGTGATGATTATCAAAAAACAGGAACTAAGAAATAAAACATTAAATTTCTTTTTAAATGTCATTCAAATCATGAAAAAAATAATTAAAGGAGTAACCAACACACATATAACAAATATAGTTGAAAGCGTTGGAAAGAAGTCTAGTCATTTTTCTTTCCATTTGATTACCACAACTTCTGATTTCCACAGTGGGCTTAAAAGGCTAATGTTATATGAAAGTTGTGTGAATATTCTTTTTATATGGCCTGGTAATATATTTTAATGGGCAAAGAAGTTATTACAACTTCTACATATTAAGTATATGTAATATAATATACATACATATATACATATATATATATATATATGTATATGAACATAATATATAATGCGAAACTGACAAAAGCTCTAATTGCTGGAAATGTCTTCTTTGTACTATGTGTGCTGTGTTTATCGAATATTTGTATAGAATTAAGAAATATAATATTTCAAGAGTAGTAAGTTATATATATTTTGATATAAACGACGTGATATAAATTATTTCTCCCATATTTAACGTATTTTTAACAGAATTTTTAAAATCTTTATTATAATTATACGAAATAATTTATTATTTACATTTCACACAATCTCGATCTAACACTGTATAAATGTGAATCTAATTCATATTTATACAGTGATTTATAGCAACATTTTGAAAAGTATGCAAAATACTAATAAAATTTTATTTTGACATTTATTTCTGAACAGCACATATAGATAAATAATTGTAAAATGCTATAAAGATTGAAATTGCTATACCAGAAAATTCTTCGTTAACAATACTGAACATTGCGAATATATACGTATATCTTTAATAACAAATTATGTTTTATGTTTTGCAGTTATGAAAATGATAAAATAATTTTATTATTATTATAACTTGCTCTATATTGTACATTTAAATTTCTTGAGACAATAAAACATAGGGAGATAACATTAATCATTAATGTATCTCAAAGACTGTAAGAACATTAATTGGATATTATTGCTTATATGAACAATTTATACAGCAGGTTATCATTATGCATATGTGCAAATTGTATTCTCAATTGATAAGCTTACAGTTCTATTGTTAAATCATATAAATAACTCAGCATTTATTTTTAATATGATGAGTATTATATACATATGCTGTTTGGCTGTACGTTATTCTGCTATAGTATGTATATACAGTATATATACATATACATGTAAATTTCTTGAGGGTATTTTTTTAGGTAAACTGGATATTTTGTATCTGTCTAGCGTGTTAAACTTTGTATAGAAAATAAATGTATTGGGTGAGAGTGTTTCAGGAATAATAAGTGTTATAAAATTTTAATTTTATTTAGTTTTGTGTAAGAAAGGGTATATAGAACCCTCTTTTTTATTTAAATATTAAAACTTCATCTTAATAAATAAAAAGAAAATACAAATAAAAATAAAAATACCGACATCATTTGTCTTTCTTCACTACAACGTATGAAACCGTGCAATACATGCTTAAATTGAATTTCGACATTGTATTAAGAGATCCTCGCCTTTATTTAATCTCATGCGCACATTTTATCCTGTTAACACAAATTCTGCATCTCTCACAGATTCGTAGATCCCACTTTTGGCATACTATAATAAATAGTCTGTATTGTATCAAAACAATCAATATTGGACAGAATTACAATGAAATAATTGAGAAGCTAGGTGGAAGAGGCGGAAGCTGTTAAGTGTTTGTCAGCATTGGAGAGTGTACATGTTTTTATTATTGTATAAATTCAAATTATATATATATATATATAAATTATAGAAATTATATCTTAACTAATACATATTTAAAAATGGATCTAGTAGATGAAAATTAACGCTTACGTATTCTTTTTTTTTTTTTATATAAGAAAGTAAATATTATATTTAGGGGTGTGGAGTGCAGATTTTTAAAATAATATTGAGTTGTTGGAAATGAGACAAGTATATTCTTAATAATACATTCACATTACTTATTTACATATATAATTGATAGACATCAACGTAAATAAAACTATATGTAAATGTACCATTTTTCTTCCTAAATTCACGATATATTCAGATAATATTTGTTATCATAGACAATCACAGTCTTACAATTGTAGAAAAGTTCCTAATTGCGATATTATCAATGCGAATCTTCCATAACTTAATTGTATTTCGCATCGTTAGAAACGCACGTTAACTAAAATCTATCTAATTTAGAATACATATTTATTATAATGACATACTCACATGTATTACATGTCCTATTGTAATACAAGTGTAAGTCAAACAAATGCGCATGTAATTGAAATGTAAAAAAAGTTTATGAAGAGCAGATACAATCGCCATTATTACAAAAAATTAATATCTCCCTGATTTCAAATCTAAGCGCATCATTCCTCTGACACGTCGACCTTTTCCACCAAACTAATCAATTATCAAACGAATATCTTGCCATTCATTTCAATTACAGGGATGTTCCACGATAACAAGCGATAAAATTTCTAATTCAAATTAAATAGTTTATGAGTAACGAACACGATATCATCTTACACAGTTTTCAGCACCCAAAAATGACATTTTTTATTTTTTTTTGTGTATTTGCAATATCGTAATCCATATTTTACCATTTTCGATAATTTTCTCGACCATATATTCCTGTAAAGAACATTATAAATCGTAAATTTAAAGCTAAATAAATGTTGATATAATTATCAGAATATATAAACTGTCTAGAAATAAAATTTTTCTTGTTGACATGGAATATCCCTTGGACAATAATAATTCACAACCGAAGAAATGAGAACAGTAATGAGAAGATATAACAGTAATTACGCCACAAATGAATGGTGTAATAATGAATCAGTGAATAAAATATGAAGAATCATTAATGTGTAATAAGAGGATATATATTATTACAAATTACTTACATGTTTGTACACATCCAATATTGAATTCAGCATTAAGCAACATATGTATACACCTTTCTGTAAGTTGCAGAGAATGTATTAGTTTGTATTTCTGTATAGCAGTAGCGACACAATGTATAATAGTATACTTTACATACCGATCTTCCGGTGTACGAGCCAAGTATTCTCGTTCGATTAAGCCTTCGATACGTTTTTTAATTATTACAGGTGAAGGCAAAAATCGACCTCTCAACTGTTCTGTCACTTCCGTTACCAGTATATTGTGCTAGTAAAAGAGAAAATAAATTGATATTATCCTCTCATATATTCTATAAATTACAGCTCTCGAATAAAAAATAAATGCCTTTTTTCTACATTTGCAAAATATGCATCAGTGCATTAATCGTAATCGGTGAAGGTAAACTTGTATTATTGATAAAAAATTTCAAGTTACATACAGGCATACGCTTTCGAGCTTTCATAATTCGTACGATGGCTGCTTCAATCTCATGTTTTCGGTCTTCATCGACCTTATTGCGCGTCTCTCTTCTCTCGGGTTCAGATTCTCCCTTCGCCGCTACGGTCTGGATCTTTACTCTTAATAAAGTAATACGAATATTCAGTAAAATGGTTACATATATTACTAACATATACTACTCATTGTATAGAAAAAAATGATACCTATGTAATTTGCTGGTAAAACTGTCGTTTACGCAGAAACAGTTCGTAGATTCGATTTCCTTGGTACGAGGGTGTTTAAGTAAAATTCTTTGCGTAGCTTTACCCATGGCAAGAGATTGTAATGCTCTAACCAAGTCCCTCTCTGGAATATCGGTTTCACCTTGAATTTCCTACACAATATTCATACATATATATATATATATAGAAATTGTAAACCTTTTAATTCGTCATATAACAACATGTAAACGTGATTAAGTAGTTGTTAAAAATAATATTAAAATATAGTGAATTGTTAAACTAATATCAAAACTAACCTCGTATGTTAACCTTTCTCTCTTATTGAACAGCATTAGCACACACATTTGGTAAGTGGAAACTTGTATTATGTGCTTTCGTGGTGTATTACACTGACTGCTTCGCTGGCTCACTTGACTGCCGCTTGTGCTGCTACCATTCCCAATAGAACTTGAAGACGACGGAGTATCTAAACCTCCACAATTACTCTCCTCTCTTCGTGGTCCGTAGAATACAGCGTTTAGATCGGCAGAGCCTTAACATAAATTTTTGTTATTTCACTCATTATGTTACCAAACGAGAAAAACAGTGTAAAAACAGAAAAGATATACAAAGATAATAACTTACCTAATTGTGGTTGTAACGTTAATTGTCGACCGCTATGTTTAGCCAGGTAGAAACGCCGGAAAGCATCAAAGGCATCACGCGGAGCAGTGGGCATACTGCACTTCGGAGTGGCTGACTGCGTTGGCCAGAAACCAGTTGTGAGCACCCGGACGCTTATATCCACACCATGCAGATTTGCCTTTATAAAACATAACAGAATAATTAATGATATACGAGATATACACATAAATATTAACTTTTTTACAAAAATGTTCCAAATAACCGTAATCCAAATATTATGTATTAACAATCTTGTCTATTTGTAACTTAATTGTACACTAATTTATAACATATTAAAATATTAAAATTAATTTTCATAAAATTTTAATATCAAAATTGTAGAAATCTTTAAAATCTATTCTCTCATAATAAAATCTTTTATTATATTCTCTCTCGTATTCAAATCTATACTTTTTATTATTTTGATACTTACGCCTGATGTAAGGACATGATCCTTAAATTCGTCCATAATAGTGTTACTGACTGTTATATCTTTAAACATGCCTTCCAACTTTGACGTGAACTGACATCCACATTCAGTCTGAAAAATAAAAAACATTAGGAACACGTTATTAATTTCTAATTATATTACACGTTATTAATTTCTATTAATATAAGAATGTATAAGCAACATCACAATTCAGGTATGAACAAAATAATTTTGGCCTAAAATTATTATCTAGTTTTAGGTCTCACCTTAAGTTTGGATATCATATTTTTTTCACTATCATCAGAAACAGACTTATTCAACAATAATCGTTTGGCTAAGTGTTGTTTATAGTACCGTTCAAATACATCCTTTTCTTGTAAGAAACGGAATAAAACCATAGTTTTATCTAGGATCCCTTCAATCTCCTGCTCTGTCATCTAAAACCAAACATATATTTATGTATCGAAAATCATAAAATCACGCAATATAATAATGCATTTATATATGTAGATAATACTAACTCCCTTGACGCCTTTCTTCAGTTTGTCATCGATAAACAATGAGAGATATTCCGGACTTTTAGGATTTAAATTAAGGAAATATTCAAAGTCCGATGCTATCATCTGTTTATAATTCTTGTCATTATTGAAAGAATAATGTAGAAAATGATCGAAGCGATCCTTTAGATCTAACAAGTTTTGGACGTAAAGAACGGCATTTGTGGTTGATTCATGCTCTTCTTGAACTAACGCACGGCCCTGCTCTCTAAGGAATTGAGATACACAATCGCATACAGTGCGCAATCCATCTGACACTCTCGAAAATAGTTTATACATACAACCAAGATCTTCCGTTTTCTGATTTTTGAGCATGTGCACTACACCACTGTTTTCCATCTATCAAACACATGAAAAATGTTACGATTAGTATTTAACAACACAATACACAATATAAGCTCAACAATTAATATAATTTATAAATAAAAAAAAAATAAACGCACCTCAACAATGGTTTTCATGTGTATTTTGATTAACTCTTCTTCTACAACCTCTACTATCCGTGATTCAGTGGATTCATCTAAATAATGTTTTGCCCTTTCAGATTCCTCACAGATTCTAGCTTCAACTTTTTTTATGTATACCGATGCACTATTTTCTGCCAAAAATTTTTGAGATTCCATCTGAAAAAAGAAAATAAATTTTGAAAATTACATATATATGTACAGAGCGGGTATATCAAACGCACTTCTTCTAGACACTCACTCTATAAAACTCGGCACTTTGTTGCAAAAAAGGCCTTTCAAAATCTTCCTCGTAAACTTGGCGATTGTTAATTCCAAGTAACATTAACATTTGGCAGGCATTTTTTATAGCGCTACGATCTACAACTTCTCCTCTTCTTTCCCTCGCGACCATACCTAACAATGTTTCCCGTAAATGATCTCTAACACATCCATATCTGACCACCTAAAATCAATAAGAAATTTGTTATCATATTAAACATATTTAACAATCATTCATTTTACATAAATGAACAATTGCAACAACTTAATGTTGCAAAATCAAAGACTGTTTTAGTATAATAGAATTTTAAGATATCTAGATTCCTTATAAGGCAATACAACATTAAAACGTCTGAAAATTACCTGATCTCGAAAAATAATTAATCCAAGATTATACACATTGTCTACATCATTCTGCTGAACATACACTCTGTCCATGTACATCAAGATATCCCTGATCATCACCATTGATGTTTGATGATCGTTCCACGCTAGATTCAAAGTTTGTAGGAAGTTGTTATGTAGGGAACGAAGAACATCCTCTCGCACTTTGTTTTCAAGATGTTGCGTTACGACTTCTTTCAATCCTGTATACAATCGTTCACCGTACTTGTGAAGAACCATTGTATAAGCATTGCGATAAAGTTCTTCAAAACTGAGGCCAGAGTTATTTTTCTTCTGTATCTCTTGGATAGCACTCTTCAATAAGGCCCAGATACTTTCTACATACTTCTCATCCATAGTTGTCTGCGAAAAACAGAGTGTTCATAACAGTTAATTGACTGTCTATTAAATGACAGAACTAAATTAATGTTTCTATTCATTCTTGTTAAAAAAAAAAAGAAATAAATGCTTATATGTGATAATTTATAATATTACAATTGCAAATATAAAGTATATTAAATCATAAAAATGTAATTGCTTATAAAAAATGTTAACTTATGCTTACTACATAAGTACGGTAAAGAGATATAATTAATAATGATTCTCACAAGAGTGCTACGAATTATGAGAGGATTGCTTTTGTGTATTAATCCCAATGCAGGAATTGTATGTGTCTGGACCACTCTGCTCCCTTGCCGCATATCATCTTCATTTTGATAATCCATGATTCTATTTCTTTTTATGTACAGATTTTGCTTGTATATTTTTGTTCTGTCATAACCTTGATCATAAAAATATATATTTATAAACAAGTTTCGGAAAGAGAATTACTGTTTTCCCTTTCAACATTTTATGATATTTATGCCTGTACCAAATGGATAGTTTATATTATCAACCATTAAAAAACGCAAACAAGTCTAACATACTAATAAAATAAAATTTAATAGAATTATACAAATAATCATAAGATACAGTTACAGACTCCCTATTAAATTTGTAACAAGATTAGATTTTTTTTAATTTTCAATATTCATTTGTCATATTCATTATGGAAAAACTTTATCAGAGAGAAGATAATTATGTATTAAAGTAAAATTAAAAATTTAGTTTTAAAAATAAAGTCAAGCTCTCATAAAGTTGTGTTTACGAAAACTGGAAAAGCAAGTTGAAGAATATACAATATCTATGAAATAATTCTTTATATAACCTATTATGTATAAAAACTATACAAGCAAAATGTTTGTACATAGTAAAGATTCTTGTTAATATCATTGCATGTCAATTTCTTCGTAAATTACTGGTAACGTACTGGTCATTTTACCTTATTATGTTATTCGTTACTAAAATGCAAAGTATTTTTAGCATTGTAAATTTGACAAACAGTAAGTATGACATTTAAGAATTTAGCATGGTTATGTAGCTATGCTTTATTACAACTGTCTTTTATACTACTATGGTAACCATTAATTGTCAACCTTTTTTATATATACTTCTAATCACCAACATATTTATTTTTATATGTACTTCTAATCACCAACATATTTATTCAATTCGAATATTGCATGTGGTAATAAGTAACATGATTAGAATATAATTACAGAGTTAGAGAAAAATTTTAAATATAAGAAAAATATAAACATGTAAAATTTAATTTGTAGAGTATATATATCATTATATATAGTATTTTATTTTGTAAATATTATATGTTTAAATTACTAATATCTACTATAGAGGTCTAAAATAGGGATATTACGTTTTACAAACTTGGCATGATATTAATTTTATATCGTTATTTATTTTGTAGTTTATACATTTAACTAAATAAATTGTTGAATTGTATGAAAAATTAATTATTGTCACCACATAAATCGTCAATTTCAAATTAATATATACATATAATATTAAATAAATAACTACTTAAAAAATAATTGCAGGTGTTTCATTTCATTTAAACAAAGATGATCCATCATCATCTCGGTCTCCTTGTTTTTTACATAATCTTATATTTTTCAATTGTATAAATCATTTGTATCGTTCGTGAGCTGACATTTCAAGTGCAAGGATATAAAAAAAATATATATATATAGATCGTATGGAGCATGAGATTGTGTTAAGTATGTATAAAGATAAACGCGAGTTGGCAGACGTGTACTGCATCACGCACGGTCTGGAAAGGTATCCCGACGATACTCGGGCAAAAACCACGAGTTTTGCGAGTCCTCCTCGTCGCCAGTGCGGACGCGAATGCACGCGTCTCCACGTCCCACGATCGAGCCGTTGCGACGAGGAGTCTAGGATCTTGTTTTCTATACCTGAACTGGAGTACACTCTTTGCACTTGAAGTGAAACGGTATATACGCTTGATATTCAGTAAAAGTGAGAAAGTTCTGATGCAGGAATAGAAAACAGACCACCAACAACTCGGCAGGGAGGGGGAGGGGGGAAGGATCCGTTTTCTATACCTGAACGAGTGTACGCTGTTTACACTTGAAGTGGAATAAGGATACGCTCGATATTTGTTGTAAAAGCGAGAAAGTTTTAGTACGATCCGGTGCGGGAGTAGAAAACAGACTCCTCGCGCTCGCGGATTTATATTTACAATCGACGCGCCGTGTCGTGTCCCATGGACTCTCCTCAGGTAGGTTATGGGATATGTTGTTTATAAACGCGGCATCGGATGCATCTTTCCTGCGCGCCCGTTGTGTCGCGCTGCCGCGGGCACAAGGGCGCAAAATAAATAATTAACAAGACATTACGCACACACACGCGCGCGTAAACGCAAAACGACACGGCGCGTGGAGGGTGGACGCGAAGGGGGATTAGGGGGAGGGGGGGAGGGGGCCGCGGACGAGAGGCGACGGCGAGTACCCAGGACCCGCGAGAGGGACCCCTCTTTCTCTCGCGCCCCCCCTGCCGCCCACCTTCCCTCTCCTCCCCCGCCCGCGCGTTTCGTTTCGACCCGCGGGACAACTACTCACCGGGAAAGCACGTATGCGCATCTTGCTCTCCTTCTTCATCAGAGCACTGCTCTTCATCATGTCGGGTTTTCGGTCACAGGCGCGTCGAAGGTGTACACCTCTCCTCAGAAATGCCGTCCCGACGTGAAGGCTGCCTCGGCGAGCGCGCGACGCCGCGTGCACATCGACGCACGGAACACACACGCGCCCGCGCGCACGTACTCACGCACACAGTCACACACACGCACACGCGCGCGCGCACACGCACACAAACTACACACAACGCACACACACCGTTGCTGCGGGCCTGGGACTCTCTTCTAAGCGCAGCGGGTGAAACCCATTTACGTATCGGGAACAGCCGATGATGACGATAATAATGATGATGATGATGCTCGCACACCTCGCCTCGTGTAGAGAAATGACGGTAGGCACGCGCGATTACTGGTCGGCACTGCTCGCGGGGACCACAACGTGGTGACGACCGACGGCGAATAATCCTTTCTTCTTCTTCCTCCTCCGACCCGAGCGGCCGAGCACATTTAACGACGCCTCTCCCGTGGGCGAGCACTACTACTATCCTTCCTGGCCCGGCGAGCGAGATGCCGTGGCTACGAGGAATAAAAGATGCCTTCAACGATTGAAGGGAAAAGCGATGACGAACGGACTACGAAGTACGGAGCACGAGAGAGAGACAGAGAGAGAGAGAGAGGGAGGGTGAGACAAAGAGGGGGCGGCGGGGGGTAGGGAGACGAGAAAAGTGCGAGAGAGAGAGAGAGAGAGAGAGACAGAGGGAGAGACGGTAGCATGAACAGGCAGACACGATGGAGTCGAACGAGTCACGGTCGGGAGGGGAAAAAAATCGCTCGCGCTCCTCCTGTCAACAAGCCGAGGCGGCCGATCGCTTCGTTTTCCCGTCCGGTGCCACGAGACGGCGGCCCGATTCGCGGTGGCGGCGCGGCGGCGGCGGCGGATCGCTCTCACCGATCTCAATGAGGCAGCCGCGAGCGCGAGCGCGGTCGTCCTCGTGACATAATTGTGGAGCACGGTGGAACGGCGATGCGGCGACGACGACGACGACGACTGCGGGTTCTCGTCGTTGCGGCGCGAGTAACACCGCCGCTGTCAGGAGCAGGGACACACGGGGATATCCGCCACTATTCGCAAGCGACGAACGATGCTCGCGACACATGAATCACGACCACCAACGGGCACTGCGTGCGTAGCGTTCCTAGGATCGCCCTCCTCGCTGCTCGTCGGACACATCGACTGCCTCGTGCGACCGCGCGGCCGCCCTAGCGTCGCGACCGCGCACCACGCGCGCCACTTCCGCTCGACCATCGGCCGGTAAGGACGGTATTGATGCTAAAGCCTGCATTGAGGAACCAAGTGATCCCAACTGATCCAAGTACTAGAGTTGGACAGCTGATAGCAGATAGCCAGAGAGAAGGCAGATAGCTGCTAGAAAAAACGAGTATATGATCCAACGTGAATGAGGGTCAATTTAGAATCAAAACATTTTTGTTTCTTCAAATATAATTAATTAGTGCTCGTAAGAAGTGTTAAAAAAAAAACACTCTTCTCCAGTACTTTAATTTAGCGAAAATAAATAAAGATCGAAGAAGCGTAAATCGAGTGTAAGGGAAAAGAGGCGTAAACGTAAGCTTCTAGGAAGCGTATAATTGGAATAGCCGGGATAGCGAAATGTTACACTTTCGTGCACTGGTCCATTCTCCTCGTACATTCGACTTTCGCTTCGATTTTTATTTCCGCCAGGACTTTACAATTTCTATCTCCGGAGGAACGCACCCAAGAAAATTGTATCGCACTTTTCGTCTCTCTCCCCTTTCCCCGCATCGAATCATATACATATCAGCTGTTTTGTTTCAAGCGTAAATACAGAGATATAGGACAGCTACAAGAAACACAGAGATAAACTCTGTTTATTTCCACTCTATTTCTCTTTTCGTTCTTTTTCTAGATTTGTTCCAATATCTATTCCTTATTGATTCGTGATACGTTGCATTTTTTGAAATCAAAATAAAAACAAAAAAAATTGAGAAAAAAAAGGAATAGAAAGTTTATCTGCAAAAAGGAAGTTTTTTTCAAAACCTAAAGTATAACGTTTTGTTTCGAATACGAGAAATTCAACAATATTAATTCGTGAAAGTTCTGTATCATTTTTCCCATTCATGTCGCCGCCTTTTTTTATTCATCTCTCTGTTTTTTTCTAATATATATCACAAACTTTGACTTGCAAAAAGAAATTGGAAAACGTTGTTCTAATCTGTTTTAATTCTTTTCAAAGCTTCATAAAAAAATGGATGAGATTCTAAAATACAATGCAGAGAGTGCACTTACAAATTAGATCTAAAATTTCTCCAAGTAAGTAATTTAAATCAGATCAAGAATTGCAGTGAAAGAAGAAAACATGGGAAATATAAAGGATATTATACAATCCAATTTTTTTCTTGCCACATTTTTCAATTTTATTATCAGAGCTATTCCTAAATATTTCACAAATGTTTATCGTGTCTCTCCTTTTTACAAAAATGCAAAATTTTAAATTGTTTAAATTGTCTTTGGAATACAAAAATCTTCCTATTTTAGTTGTCGTTATTTAACTTTTATTCTATTCTTCACGTTTCCATGCAATGCGTTGCGTATAATATTTTTTCCACGTAAATTGTAATGTAGTAATTTCCACATTATATTATAATGACGTACAGTTATCATTTAAAAAGTTATATGTTTAATGTTAAATTACTACTTAATAGATACAATTTGCATTAAAATAATTTTAAAATATTTAGGACTTTGTCATATGTGTCATTTTAATGTACCACAAGATTATTATAAGAGCACTGAAGTTACAAATCCTTTCAAACATCGGAAAGTGAAAGTTCCTCCGAGTGATTACTAGGCCTTATATCAATGATTATAAATATACATACATATATAAAGACTACAATTGCACGACTATTTCTATTAGCGATAAAATTAGATAAATGGAATCATACTTATTACAGCAATATCCGTATAAGCGTCGATACATCACAATCTTTTAGTTATCAGTAATAATTATTATCGTACATAGTCACAAATCTGAGATCAGTTTATAGAATCAGCTCAACCCAGGTATACTTAAGTCAGGAGCGGTCATATAAACTATCATTATTCCTATAATGCTTACGATAATCGCTAAAATCCACGCGCTGCGATACTTGTTCCTCGCGTTTTCCTTGAACTGTTTCGAATTCTCGTACTTGTCTTTCCTCTTTCGTCGCGGCTTGAACTTCTTCTCGAATTTCTCGATCTCTTCCCGATTGCGCAGCTCCTCCTCTTCCAGCTTCTTCGCTATCATAGCTTCTTGGGCTTCTTTTCTCTCATTCTTCAATGACTCGCATACGCTGTCGCACTCCACGGTAAAATGCTCCTTTTGAAGATGCGAACAAAGAAAGTCCTTCTTGATCCGCTTACACTTACACCATAATCTGACTTTCTTGTTGCAGCCCTCCCCGCCTTTGCATTCCCCTGGATGGCAATCATTGACGCAACGGTGGCCGCATGCATACTGAATCAAAGAAACAAATTACGCTTCGTTTAGATAAAAAAAAAACCAAAGAATTTATACATATTTCACTGAACATATTTGTATAGTTACATTTTTTGGGCATTGGTTTCCGCATTTGAGTAACTCATCCCGTTCCTTGCTCGTTGCAGACGTCAAGTTGACGCAGTGCCGGTAAAGGGTGCTGATACCGCAATGGCAGGAGACTCGTACCAATTGCTTGCACGGTTTACACGGGGCCGGGTGACAAGGTCGCGGGCACGTGTGCGCGCAACCTGGCGGTCGTGCGAAACTGCACTCCCTCTCGCACTCCGTGCACGGAGCGCCGTTGTTGGACTCGTCGCCGGACGTCTGTAGCTTGTGACAGGTCAGCTCGCAGGTGTGATTCTTGCACGGTAATAGCTGGCCGCAAGGTCTGCCGCAGGAGCTCGGTTTCGACATGTGACACGGCCAAGGGCGCGTCTCGTGACCGCCGAGGCAGGTCACAGGCACGGAAACCTCGCACGGCGGACACGGCAAGGTCTTCAGCTCCATGATGTCCTTCCCAGGTTTTTCCCAGGGCCCGACAGGCTGCGCCTTCACTCCGTTCGCGCGAATCTTCACCCAGACCTTCGTGTGGCAGGTGGCCGGGCAAGAGTGGCCGCATCTCTTGTGCGTCAGCGCGCAGACCTTTTTACACGGCGGACACGGGCCCTGATGACACTTGTGCGTCTCCCTCTTGCTGTGGTGGCAGATAGGTGGGATCTTGCACGACTTGTTGCACGGCGGTGGCCGGATTCTCTTCCTGGTGCCGCACGGCACCGTGATCCTGCTGCCGCCGCATCGGCACTGTATAACGTCCGTTCTGGTGCACGGATAGCAGGGACCGCTGTGGCAAGGCGCGGCGCATTTGTGCTTGCGGCAGTTGAGCGCGTTCTCGCACGTTTTCTCACAGGGATTGGACGTGTTCCTCGATATGCAATCGCAGCACTTCCTGTTGCACAGATGTCTACCGCACAAGCGCATCTGCATGCATTTCTTGTTGCAGTGGAACTCCTTCGCGCAGGCGATCTCCTTCGTGTAACTGCCGCATCGGCACGCCTTCGTTACGACCTCTAAGCACTGGCCGCACCGATCGGTGTGACATCTCATGTTGCAGAAGTGCGAGCCGCATTCCAACAACTTGCCGCACGTATCACCGCACGTCGGCACCTGTTGCCGCTTGCAGGAAACATCGTACCGTTTTTTCCCGCAAGGACAGCATCTGTTCTTCTCCAGGGGACAGTTGCCGCAATCGCCTGGTAGATGACAAGTGCTCTCGCAGCTGTGTACGTTGCAAGAGAATCTCCTGTTGCAAGGTTTCTCGCAAATCCACGTGCCCTCGCAGCACTTCCCTACTCTCTCGTTACTCTTGCAACGGCATTTCAACAATACTGTCTCTACGCAAGGGCTGCATTCTCCGGTGTGACACAGGCTGTTACAAGTGTGCGGGCAAGATTCGTATTTTCGGTTGCATACAGTTCCACAGCTCCAATTTTTGGCGTTGCAACGTCGCGGTTGCGCCGGCAGCTTGCCGCAGTAACATTTAACCGACACCATCTTGGCGCAGGGCGGACACGGACCGGGATGGCAGAGCAGCACGCACTTGTGACCGCATTCTGGTTGCAGGAGCTTGCCGCAGGCCTCGCCGCAGGAATGCGGAATAACCCACGGCTGATACAGAGGATCCGCGGTCTTTTTGCAGAAGCACTTGTACGATCTTGGAATCTGATCCTGGTCGTAATCCATACGGCATTTTGGACTGCAATATGTGCATTTTTTCCGTTTAATTAGAGATTCTATTAGAGGGATTGCGCTTTTCATATGGAACTCTATTTTAAAGTAATGGCAGATATATACCATGCCCAGATCGGTGTGATTCCTTTAGCCCGTTTGTAGCTCAAACTGTCGTTGATCCAGTGCAGGATGCAGGACATGTGTAGAAATGCGTAGCATTTGTCGCAGTTCCATATCTGCATAGAAAAAAAATAGAGAAATGACAATAAACTACTTCAGAGTTTTCAATTGCATTTATAAAATTTAAAAATGGTTCTGTTCTTATTTAGATACCAATACTTATACTAAATTAGAGAGAACTTAGTAGAAAATAATATCTGACCTTGCATACAATATTTAAAAATACATTAACGATGCATTGAGATATCAGAATAGAGTAATACTGTACTACGACGTTAATATATCATATTACGTAAACATACCGGATCTATCTTCTTGACAGTTGATATACATATTAAACAAACAGCGCTGCTGGTTTGAAAGGAATTAACCAAGTACGATATCACTTTCTCCGCATCTGTGCTCTGTCCCTGGTACGCCGACAATACTTTGCCCACCACATTTTGGACCTCTTCTTCATTTGTCTCATCTTCCTCTTCGCTAGACGAATTCAACGATGCGTTGGCTTCCAAGTGCCTTTCGATAGACAGTTTATTCTGTGCTTGAGCCCTTTTAAATTTCTGCATCTTGAAACTCTAAAATTTTATATTATAAATTAGTGACAAATTCAAAACTTGATTATAAAGATGAGTTAATGCTAAATCATACATGTATGTACAAGTTTCAAATCTAATAATTTTATTTGAAAAAGCAAATAGAAAAATAATTTTAATATGTATGTAAGCATAGTAGACATCTCATCTTCAGCAGTCAATAACGAAAACGTACGTGTATTGTTTCTGCCGCAATTAACCAAAGTACTTATTTATCTCACAAGTTGATACATAATTTTTATTAAGATCTACCAAAAATATACCTAGAGTTGCATACTAGATTCGTTTTATCACAAAATTATCATCGAATCTGACATTTCGCTGGAATAGCTAGTGTTTAACCGGCAAGATACTCTGATTTTTGTCAACAGGAGGAGAGAGTGATTACAGATGATTTGATAATTTGGTCTTGGTCTACAATTACCGATTTTTCTTCGTTTGTGTCGATTTTAGCTAATCATAACTGATCACCAGCTATCAAACTATCTTCGAGATAATTTTTTACGACTGTATGTATGTACATACATACAATTTTACCACGTATACACATTACACACTGGTTAAGCTACGACAGTAAAAGCGTCGGCATCTTTGACATTGAGGTTATGAAACACATGACCTACCGCCATAGCTTTGTTTGAAAAAAGCGCCAAGTTTCAAAAAGTATTTCGGGATTTTCGTCACGTAATTAATTGTTTTGATGCTAATAATAAGCGTCAGCATAATGTAGATATGGAATCGTAGTCATAGGTCCATTTTTACCAATGTAGATTAACTTTAATCTCGGTTTAATTTATTCTTTACCTTCTTCTAATTTTTTAGAACTAGAAAAAGGCAAAAATTAAGTTAAACCAAGATTAAAGTTAATCTACATTAATAGAAATGAACATAAGAAATATATCCTTAAGAAAAATATAAAAATATCAAGTTATACAGAATATAAAAAAGTTCAATATTTATAACTAGATACATACATGTATACGGAAGAGCAGCAAGATGTAAAAAAAGAAATGTATCGCCGCAGAACCTCATCATGGTGAAAATTGGTGCAAAATTTCCAAAAATATAGCAAATTGGTGTTTGAGTATAGATCAAATCTTAAATGCAAAAGAATTACCCATTCCTATATAAAAATTATTGTGACAAATCAGAGCTTAACTATCATATGTAACTATCATAAACTTAGCTATATGTAAGTTTGTGAATAAATCTGAATAAACTTCACTGGATTCTATATTTTTATTTTTTGTATCACTTTAAACGTTTTGATTTTTCCAGTTGTATCAATTGGATAGTTTTAAACAGCTTTAAATATCTATGATTTGATTTTCTTTAGAAAACTTTTTTCATGGTTCGAATATTCTATTCTAGATTTTATAATTCTGTAAATAACAACTTTGAACAGATCTTAAAATTATATAACAGAATTTTTAAAAAATAAAATTCTAGGGATTCTACGGTTTTGTAAATGACGAATCGTATTGTGCAAAATATTGTAATATAACTTCATAACATATACAATGAAATTTTATTGACAAGGTCCTTTATAAAATCTTAAGGCACTATTCTTACGTGCTTAGAAATTACATTTACACATGCTAAATCGGGTTTGCACAATTTGTAAATCACAAATCGCTGAACGTTACTGCGAATGTGTGTACGTATGTGAATGTGTGTGTAACATTAATCTCAAAAGTGTCAGACTTACATTTACATTACAACTTCGTTAGCAATGAGATCGTTAATGCTAAAGCTACACTTGATATGCAGAAATGTTAAACGTATACACATATAAGTTGCAACGTGCGAAGTAAATTTGTGAGCTTAACATAATTTGAATTTCGTAACAAGTAAGGCACTTAAACTACGTCTGATCGTAGACACCGAACGAAACATTTAATATATAATAAATCAACATACAATAAATCAAGGAATGTTGCATTTGAAACCTGCAAATGTCGCCAAGTATGCTACATCAATACATTATCTAATATCTAGTGTATAGTAAATATATTAAACATTCAAAAACATATATATACTGTAGTTACATGTGCGTAATTATTTTTAAAAAGGCAGACTATCTAAATCAAAATAAACATCTATTTGTGTTTGCATTTTTCTTCTTTATCCACAGATATTGAGCTAATTTACACAATTTGATTTTATGTTTTACAAAAGTACCAACTCTGTAAAGTAATATAAAATGTTTCATAATGTCCATATATATATATACTATATATATACATAATATAAAATATCTAAAATGTTATTTTTCATTTATGTAACAATTATTTTGTTCTTATGGACGGATACAAAGTAAAGCCACTAGTAAGAATTATTATATAATCGCGTAATTTATAAAAAAAATCTATATTTTACAGTAAGAAGTATCAAGATATAAAATTCTTGAATTATTAACTTAATATGATCTTATATGCATAATGGCATTGTCGTGTGATTATGCTATCAAGATAAGACTAATAATGTTTGATTTGCGAACACATTCATGTGTATAAATATCGTTGTTATTAAAAAATGTATGTTCTTCAGCAATTTAACTCAAAAAGAGTAAATTCAATGTACTTAATAATGAATAAATTTTCGTATTATTCAATGTACTTAATAACGAATACATTTTCGTATCATAATAAACGGTTCAAAATATTATATAAGCAATATTATATCAATTTATAAAATTGTCTCAATTATTGTCCGTATATATATGTATATACTGCACTTATTATTTTATATAATTTTTCAAAATTGTAATACAAATTTTTTAAATTTTACTTTAATAATTTATGGCATTTTTTTTAACAATTTCGTCATCTTTTAAGAGCAATTAATGCATTTAAAAACCTAAGTATAAAAAAATAAATATAAAAAGATTGTCAATTTTTTGTATAATGGTAACTTAAGTATTAAACAGCTGTTTGTGGTACTCCCTGTACTAAAAGTGTCTTGCTTTTAGCTTTCGGCAGTGCGGATTGACTCATTGTCTTTGCCATTTTAGGCTGACCATTAGGCGAGCTCGTGACAAAACCTTCTGATCTCATATCTTTCAACGAGACATTAGAATTGCTACGTAATGAGGGTGTAGAACTGAATTTTCTGTTATGTGCTAAACGTTCTTGTAACCTTGTCTCATTTTGACGCGGTATTCTAGCCTTTACTGGTACATCGCGATACTCGTATATATTTTCTTTAGATGAGCGGGTTAAATTCTCGATTCCCTCGGAGTGCTCATCGTCTCGTACCATCAGGATGTCTCCGCTATAGTAGTGATCGGACTGTCTGTGGAGAAAATGATACAGAAGAACATTATACATACGATAGAAAAGAAATGTATAAAATCTAAGTAAAAGTTAAATCAATAATTTAATCACTTATTTAATTTGAACCTTTTTTTCCTGTAAATTATATAATATATATAAAATAATATGTGCAACTAATAAAGCACTAATATGTGATAGGCAAAATTTATTGTGCAAAATTGTGCATAAAGTATTTTCTATAAATACCTGCACGTGTCCTAGTTGCCTTCGTTTTGCTAATTGTAAGCAGGAATAAAGTTAATTTAGCAATTTATATTTAGAAATGGTTATGTGAAAAGTAAGAAAGAGAAACCGTATCTCCCGCAACGATTGTGTCAATAAAACTAGAACCAGTTTTTGCATGCGCTACCGTTCGGTACAGCAGGTGCCACCGAGTTAAGCTGTAGTCACATGGATTTGGTTCTGTTTACCTTTTCTTACCTTTTGGCATTACGCCAAAGCATACAACACACCACAGAAAGCACAAGTAGCAGCAGGCTCGCCGTCGACATCGACCAAAACGCGATTTGCAGTGGCTCTTTAGGTTCCCACCAATACTGTACAAATTGAATACAATTAATATAATTCAATAAGAATACATGAAATATGTATACTATATAACAATATCTTACTTCGGTAACGGGAGGATATGTAGGGACAAGATAACCGATAACAGTTGGCAAATACATGGACCAGAATGCGCTCTCGGTTTGACGATAATTTATTTCAATGGAGCTGTTGAATGTCGTATTGATATTGAGGTATCGCAACTGTCCATGACGCGCGAGATCAAAGTGCAATCCCAAGATTTGTGAAGGCGTTGGATTTCTAGAATGAAATTAAATTGTTTTTTTTTCACCTTATCGTACAAGCAAACAGCTTAGCGTTATTAGATACATACCCGTATTTTGCAAAATTGGAGTACGCTTTCATGAAAAAGTGGCTCATGTTACGATCATTATCGGTCCATACATCTCGATTTAATCTCCATTTTTGCGGGAAGAATTCTACGTTAATTAATATCTATTAATAGAAGCTGTGCGTTTAATGTGTTTTTAAATTAAAGATATTTGGAAGAACATACCAACGTCCATGAACGGTGCTCCTGTTAGCCATAGAAGTTCGGTATCATGGGGTACCCTAGCCCAGTGTGGCGAGTAGATTGCTTCTATCGAGGTATTTAAGACATAGAGATACGTCGGTACGTGTCTCTCTACCAATAATTTTGCTATTTTATCATATGGTGCGACATAGTGAAAGTCTGATAAGAGCTGAAAATATTAATAACAATTAAAGTCAATAATTTTACATGAAATTTAATTCCACTTTCCATCACTTAACACCACTTTCATACACTACCTACATTTATATACTGATCACGTATATGCGTGACATTTAATGGATCCGGCCAATACGTATACATATATTTTATCGCCTCAAAAATGCCTTGAGGATTCAGGGTGTAATTGTATTGAAGAACTAATTCCCAAATCCTTTGATCAAATACCTCAGGGGTTATTACGTATTGATTCCTTTGTAATGTAACATTATTTTCTGTAAAACAAATAAGAACATAATATACGCTGCATATAATACAATTGCATCAAATAAACAATTAACTTACAGTAATAAAATTCGAAGAATATGTGAACATAATTAAATGAAAATGAGTGAGCGAATTAAATAGATGACATACTTATAATAAATGCCGCTTCCTGAGTCGTTACGCCAGCCATGTAAGACAAATCTTTCCTGTATCTGCGAGCTTTGATACTCTCTTCAGGCGTTTCCGTAAAAAAGCGCCAGTCCATCGCTCTCCAATCCTCGTACCAATCATCTTGAGGTACCGTAAAATTGAGATCCAACACAGGTGCCCATGGGAACATTCCGACGTGTGGTTTTAATTCAGAATTGCCTAACTCAAGGAAACTACGTCCATCCCTCAAGCATTGTACCAATTTCCAACTGCTCTCTATACTGCAACCGAGCATTTCTGCATAGACTCGGGATGTATTTTGTGCTCGGTACTTGTCTATTATTACCGCCCAATCGGCTAAGGCTGAACCCGATTGCGCTATCACTTTTGACACCATCTGCCGAGTTCTACAAGACAAAATATACATACGTTTAACACAAATGATATGTAAAATATACATAAAAATGAAATGCACACAAATCAGCGCGCAGTTTGTATGAACAAGAAATTTTTAAATGCACACAAAAATATTAAGGAAAATATTAGGCAATACGAAGAACTGCTTTGACTACCTATATAAATAAGATATTTCTCTTCCCTTATTTGTGATATTCACACATATCGATCGATTTTCAATTAATATATATAAGTGTCAATTTTTTTACCTCGGGGCAATCATTAATAATCCCGCACTTGCTGCTCCAGCACCTGGCCCAAAGAGCGTTATGGAATCAGGATCGCCGTTAAAGAAAGGTATATTGTCATAGACCCATTTCAGTGCCATAGCTTGATCAAGAATTCCATAGTTACCAGGACTATTCTCATCTGCAGTACTTAGAAAACCTAGAAATACAATGGAAAATATTAATTTTTTGCTAACTAATGATATACAATACTCTCCATAACTTTTTCTATACAAATACTTTTTTTCACAAACGTGTAGCATAAATGTACTTACCAAGAGCTCCAAGGCGATAGTTGATCGATACCACTACGACATCGTAGAAGGCAGCTAGTATATGAGCTGGGAACAAATTACTCGCCCCATGACTAAATTCACCGCCGTGTATGTAAAACATCACTGGATATTTATTCGCTAATCCAGAGCCGATCTATATATACAGTATATAATGTTGTTACTTAATTCATTTATTTTATTTTATTTCTTTTTTTGAACGTGGCATACTCACATAAGGTGTAAATACGTTTAGGTACAAACAATCTTCATCAACGTCCCGCACACCTTTCGTAGCACCAGTATATTCGCTAGGCTGAGGACAAGCTGGTCCCCAATCAACAGCTTGTAAAAGTGTCCACCCCCTAAATTGAAATAAATTATTTTCTTTATGTAAAACAATATTGTCAAACATTAAAAACAGTAAAAAAAGTAACTTGTAAAATATTTTTTGTTAACCTGTGAGGTCTAGGTGGTTTGAAACGACCTTCTCTGGTAGGTGGCATAGCATAAGGAATACCCAAGAACACATTAACAATTTTAGTAACTCTTTCCACTGCTATATTCCATGGTTTGTGCCTTGCAAACGGATCGTCATACAGTTGGACTCTAAATCCTTGAACTTGGCCATATTTTGTGTTCACAACTATGTCTCTATCTCTAAAATTTTTAGAATCTGGTCTTTCTCTTCCTTGAAGATCTTCGCGCCAACCAGCTAATATTCCTGGCAGTGGAAGCCTTTCTGTGGTCTGTTTAATATAACATAATATAATGTTTATATAATCTGTTTCCATTCAAATCTTTTATACATATTTTAAAACATAACTAATAAATGTATCTTTTTAAAGCTTTTATTATATTTAAAAAGTGTAATTGCATTTCTAATAAACTTCACAGTTTAATCTAGAATTTACTCAAAAATATAAATAAACAAATAATAAAACAATATGTATAAATAATATTTATTATTTTACTTAATAATCAGAACAATTTAAAAGCAACAAAGATGAAAATAACGTTAGTCAACACATAATGAATAAGAAATTATTTTTGTAACTTAAAATTATAATAAAATATCAAGCAAGTAATAATTTCAATCAAGTGTTACTTCAAGCTTTACGGTTTATGATTAATAATTATAGCGTAAATTAAGTGTGTTAATCCGGAGTAAAATGTAAACGAGCAAAATGTACTTTTTCATATAAATCCCAAAAAGCGTCTCAACTGTCATACGTGTTTATGTGATTGCGCCAGCACGAATTTTCTCACTTACTCCGTAACGATATCGATCCTCGGGTGCCCTCGTAGGTCCTCTGTAGATGGGATCCAGGTAGCCAGGCTGATAATAGCCGTACCGTCTACTATTGTGATAATAGGTCTTGTAGCCGTCTTGCGGCACGTACACTCCGTCGCGATTGTAGTAACGGCTGCCAGGCCGTACGTTGTCCTGGGCGAGGACGACGACGGCCGTGAGCAGCAGGTAGGAGACGCAACAGCGGACGACGCCGTACGCGCGTCCTCCACGCGCGTTGGCCATGTTCGGCGCGTGCGGGAGCACGCGAGAGCCGCTCTCACGCGGGCGCGCAGGTGTGGCCCGAGACTCGTCGCCGCCGCCGCCGCCGCCGCGCGTACGTCACGTCGGGACGGCACGCCGATTCGCTCTCCTCGGCGCCAACCTCGCGGCAAACGAGGAATAAACGAAAGCGAAAGTCGTCCACGCGGCCAACTTTTATCCGCTTGTCACTGGAAACGAGAGGTAGATCGATAAGCGTCGCCACACACCGAGATTACCGACGAGTATCGGCCATCGGGTGTCGCGTCGGTGGATGTCCCGCGGTGCGCGTCAACCGCGGGAATACACGGGAACACACGGGCGCGAGTGACTCGCGAGTTTCCGTCAGCGAAGCTCACTCGCGTCTCTCGATAAAACGTCGTCACGTCGTTGCGAAACGTTCCTTCGTTCGCCTTCGTCTCTCCAAGAGAGAGAGAGAGAGGAGCGTCCATACACACGACCGGCCAACACCCTATCACATCACACAGAGAGGCCCCCCTGTCACGCTCGCGCCGCGGTTACTCGCGTGGCACTTCAGGTGGCTTCGCCGTGCGCGCCGCGCGGTGCCCTTCTTCTCCCCGTTCACCGTCTCGTCCACCCGTCGATAATGCGAAATGTCACGATTGGTGCCGCGGGAGGCCCAAAGGTGGGGGTGGGATTGATAAACGGAGTTTGAAAGCGAAAGGCAACGCGCGCCGCGCGCTAGATAACTGGAAATTAAAACGCGATATAGCTTCGTCATCGAGACCTGGCGTCATTGAAATTGCGTCGACTTCCGTGATGATGGGTTAGCGTTAGAAATAATTGCGTAGCAAATATAAATATATATATATATATAGGTAGATGCGTTCAGTAATATTCGACACATATTCGAACGTAGCGGTATTTTTTTTTATTGAAAAATAAAGCGGTTTTTATTCTGTCGCGATTTAATCGAACATATTATTTCGCAATTTTCAAAGTTCGATAAGAATCTTGGATAGTTTTTGTACTTTTTTTCTAAATTTCAAATAAAAATTTAAATGGAACACAAATTAATTGAAATACAATATGGATATTTAATATTTATTTTATTTGCTTTTCGTATCCTTTTTCGTATCTCTAAAATCCCTTCTCTTATCTACTGCAGCTTAAAAATTGCTCACATTGTCTATTTCCACCATGTAGATTAACTTTAATCTCGGTTTAACTTACTCTTCATCTTTTTTTTAGTTCTAAAAATTCAAAAAAGATAAAGAGTAAGTTAAACCGAGATTAAAGTCAATTTTTATTGGTGGAAACGGGCAATAGAGTTTCCAGTCTTCAACAAAAAAAAAAACGCTATCACGTGTGATAATTGTCAGAAATTAAAAAAGTATCTTGTATTTATAACGCTTTTACACATTAACTACCATAGTACAATTAAGTAACTTTATCCCCGACACTATTTTTACATCAGTATATGTTATTTTAATATACTATTTAATTTTATTTATTTTTTTATTACAATAAAATTCTATTGTCCCTTCTCCAAAAAGCAACGAACAGCTAGCGTTTATTTACAAATTGCCAGCTGTGCATATTAATTCATATTCACACAGCAGTCAACGCATTAAATTAAATTACGTGGGATAAAAATTAACCTTGCGCGCATATTCAACAATAGAAGTGATAAATGTGCAAGAATACGCAGCAATGCGTAGAGACGTAATTTTATAGGGAACGAGACTTACGAACAACGCCAGTTTCTTAATTGAACGAAGAGACCGCAGCTGCTAGAAGAAACCACCGCCGCCGCGTTTACGGGGACCAGATGACGTGCGTCGATACGTCGATTGACTCATTCACGAATCACACTTTCCCGTTATCTCGTCGTGAGATTAGAATCGTCTGCGCGCGAATATCACGCGCGCGGGGCCGGTAATCGGCGCGAAAAATATGCAAGAGCCGCTGGGTGCTGGCTCGTGGACACTGTTCGCCGACAGTTAGGCGAAGAGTAGCCGGACCTCACTAAGCCGTAATAATAACGCCGTCGCGTGCACATACGTCGCCGTGATGGGCCGCCCACGCGCCCAACAGCAGGGGCCCATTGCGAAACGCACGATCGAGCGGATGTGCATGATCGCGGAAGAACAGGGATGCGGATGAAGGGGTAGGGTGGATGGCGATTGCTTATTGGACAAAGTTGCGTTTGAATTAATTGCGTTCTTCATATATAAAAAACCCTTGTAATGGATTAATTAAAAAATAAATAATAATACTATAATTAAGGGAGAGAGAGAGAGAGAGAGAGAGAGAGAGAGAGAGAGAGAGAGAGAGAGAGAGAGAGAGAAGCTTGAAAGTTACGTATATTTCTATATTACGTTAAATTACATTTAATATTTGATATTATATTTTTATATTGTACAATATTATATTTAATATGAATTTTAATGATATATTTCTTTGTAATAATTGATTAATATTCGCGTAAATTCAGTTTCTTAACCTTTTTTGAACAGTAATAAATACAAATAAATTCCTTCTAACTTCTGTTATTATCTTTTAAACTTGTTATTTTATAATGTTATTTTTTTCGCGATTAAGGTATTTTTAACCTGTGTTATATTAAGTTATATTTAATAGTTTTATGTTATATGCATGTATATTATGTAATATTATATTTATAATATTACAATTTTTACCGATATTTTATTTTATAATAATAGATATTTAATACTTGGGTGAATTAAATTTCTTGTAGAATGAAAACGATTTTTTATAATTTCACGTATTATTTTCTTTTTCGCGAATCAGGTCTAAATAGTACATAGAATAGTGTATGTAACTATATCGATAAATATACCGCGCTACAGAGCATCAAGATATTTTCCGGGCCACTTTATAAAAATTATACATTTTGTATAATTTCTTCATACCAAATTTTATGATTGTGATTATTGACGTAGAGGAACGATTTGCTTTTATGGAGAATATTTTACTGTTTCTGCTGTTTTTTCTGTACAGAAAATAGCGGAAATGAATGGAAATCACAGAGGAACAGATGACCTAGCTTGATTCCCCGTCCTTCCCCTTTGCCTACCGCATATTTTAATCTATGCACGCCCTTGCAAAAGAATGTCGTCGCGTGAACGGATGTGTATACCGCAATAAACGGTCGGCTCGTGCAGCTCCGCATTTATCAACAATAGCTTTAACGAGATGTTACGAGATTAGATATCGAAACCGCCGTGATGATGGTTAATAAGTATACGCACTGCACGAAACCACGCGTCTGCACTGCACATTTCATCCTGGATACGATTATTATAGGATATTAAGAAGAAAAGAAGGAAGGAAGATGCTCCTTGTTACTTTCGCTCGCACTTTAGATCCGCTTACTCCCGATCTACTCATTCTCGTGATTTTGACAAGAATCGCTCACTCTTTCAGACAAGATTCCAATCCTCACGTTTCTTGCCTTTTATCGTACATTTGCAATTCTTAATCAGCATATACTGTTATCGTTTCGGCGAATTTCAATCGCTTCTTGATGCGCGCTGCATGCCGCGCGTTTCTCAGTAACTTCCGACATTCCCTCAGATCTCTACCGCTCATTTATTCTCTCATTCAT
Organism: Wasmannia auropunctata; assembly: GCF_000956235.1. Classification (NCBI taxonomy): domain Eukaryota; kingdom Metazoa; phylum Arthropoda; class Insecta; order Hymenoptera; family Formicidae; genus Wasmannia; species Wasmannia auropunctata. Next base: position 1,329,726 of record NW_012028686.1, on the reverse strand, counting down.
TCGTATACACTTTCAACATTCCCGTATTATTTAATCCGTTCGTTTGTAAATAAAATAGTATTTTAATTATGCAGTTTAATACAGCATATTTAATACAATTGAATCTTCGGAAATTTTTCGAATTTCCTGTTTTTTCTATAAGCGATTGTTCGCTTTGATTATTCATAAAGCCGACACTTGTCTTCGTCTTCGTATTTTCGTTTGAAGAAGAGAAGATTCTGGGTAACGCCGCAAACTCCACGACCCTCTACGTTGATCAGCAGCGATGGATGCGCGTGATTGGAATAAATTTATTTGCCATAGGGTTCATTATAGTTCGCCGATGTCGCGTCTTTTCTGCAGCTCACGCAAAACTGTCAAGCGGTTTTTATAAAATTGCTAATTCATTTTATTTCAAAATATAAAATGAAAGCTACTGCAACGTTCCTATGAATCATACATACCGCGACCGTGTGCGTCTTTATGACTCACGATTTTATCAGCTAAATTAAGTATTAATCGTTTGCCAGTGTGAATTGTGACTTGTGTCATAAGCGAAATGTAAGAAAGCGCGAACCGAGAGAGAGAGAAAGTTATTGTAAAAGTTGGAAGACTGTTAATTATAACATAAAAAACCGTTAAAGTGCAAAAAATTGAGATCGGTTCTTTCAAATAGGAAATGAAGTTATACATATAATAGAACCTAATAAAGTTTATATAATAGAATCTATTTTCACAGAGGGTTAAGTATTAAATTCTGCAAAAGAGTTATTAATGGAGAAACTTTCAACGTGAAAAATCTTCCATAAATTCTGCGAGAGATGGTCACTTATGAGAAAGTACTTCACCAAGTGCCGCGCCCATTTCCGTAATGCCCTGTAATAATCAATAGATACGTAGCAATAAGTTAATAATAATCAGGAACATGAATAATTCAAAGGCCGACCGAAAGACTGCATTAAGTACATCGAGTTTATAAGTTCTAGTTTATAGTGAATATTTCATCAGAAGCAAAGGAGGAATTGTAGGAATATTAAAGAGGAGAATTTCGATTGTACGATTTAATCGCAAAAATAAAACTTGCAAGAATTATGCAGAGTTTGTATTGCACTAATCTTATTAATGTACTAATTGACTTAATTAACACAGTTTGAATCGAATCGACATAACACAGAGTACTTACATAATTAGTGAAAATATTGATCATTATTTCTGTGAAAATCCTTCCTTTGATTATATTTGATCGCAATTAATTCGCGTACCAGGACCAATATCAATTATTTCATTCTCCAAGAAAATATTCCGAACATGTATGTGCAACCGATTTATCATGATAAAATTTCTCTATCAGATTTTAAAATTCATTAAACCGTAAAATAAAAATATTGATTGTATTTAAAGACGCGTATTACGAGGAAAGTGTTCGAAAGCCAATATAACGATACAAAGCGAATGCCCTTTCGCTCGTCCTACTCCCCCGCGCATAAGTTCTTCAATTTACAGTAATTGGTGAATTTATTACCGTTCCAGGCTCTCCTTCGCTCTCCTACGTCAGTATAGTGCCGGGGAAGAGTTAAATAGCTTTAATTACGGCGGCTTATCCTCTCTTAGAACCCGTCAAGCTGGAGCTCCCATTGTTATTGGACGAGATAAAATTTGTCAGATACCAGAGTTATAAAATAAGATAATAATGATTAAGCAAACTGCTTTACAGAAATTGGAAGAATAAGTCTATAAAATTTAAAAGGTCAATGTTATAAATGTAAAAGTCTAATTTGAAGAAACAGTCATCAAGAATAAAATCGAAAGATGAAAAGTAAAAAGTAATATTAAATACATAAATTCTCGTATTATATAATTAAAAAATATTTAATATTTAATTTCTTTAATAAGATTATTTATGACTATTTTTTTTAACATAAAGCAGGAAAAATTAATTACAAAAAACTTTCAAAAGAGACATCTTATACAATTTGAGAATAGATTGTGATTGAAGATGTTAAAGATGTTATATGTACGACACTTAAAATTAACAAATCGAACTTTTCTATCAAGCCACTTCATTCACGGTACTCTTTTTATTGTTACATTGATGCCAGTCCCGCGAGAATTTGCATTTCTATATCGAAATATTGGAATTAAGTACATAAACCAGTTTATCGTACTTAGTTTCTCAGGACATGGATAATCACGAACATGGTCACCCATGCATCGAATTTGCCTTTTTGTCAATTGAGTAAATTGTCGACTTGAACGATCATATATTCATGAAAAATCGATGTCAGGAATGTGCGCGTATATATAAAGCGATTCTCAAGGTGACCGACCACGTCCGACATTCGTCCGCGAAGTTGATCTAAATGTACGCCATTATGCTCGCTGTTCATGCCTCGTCGCGCGTACATCCCTTTTTTGTGGGAGCGTGGACATATACGGATGCTCTTTGAACTCGTGGGAATAAGACCCACCACTGCGTGCCAGGCACATGCGCCCGCGGCGTTTTATATATCTATTTACTTTATTTTTATCACTCGTAGACGGCGCGACGCGTGACGCTGACACGTAAATATACGGGCGCACGGCTAATGATGCGCGCGTTTAAGCTTAAGTATCTTAATTAAAGGTAATACGCGTGATGCTATTTCTAACAGCTTTCATTATAATACCCGTCTACTTTTCCGTCGCCCACCCCTCTCATTCACCATTTTGTGGATCCCGAATACGTTGCTCCATGAGGAAGATAAAAGTAGCGCTCGCTCAACAATTACCGTGAAAAGATTGAAATACATACATATGTATACTTATGTATCTAGATCACCGTTGTGATCACTTCATCGCGGCAACGCTTTACGATAACAACCAAATGCAAAGCACATACACACATAATTTGCATTTGATAAATTAATTATTAATTTATTTCAATTTTAAATCAAGGTCTAAAAATGACAACCTTGTTTCATATCGCTATTCTTTCTTTTTTTGTCATTAAAATCAGATATTGTTGTGAGATAAAAAAGTTTTGTAAGTAGGCGTTAATTATACATATGAAGGATGTAGACGTTATTTATAGTTAAAATATATTGCTACATTATATCATTTTACGATATTCCTGATACACGTACTTCATATCAGAATGTATGCGGTTTACGTAAAAAAATTCAACGTGATTATCACACTTTAGTTCCAAAAGTTACAGCTATGATTTATCTTATCAATTTCAACGTTTCATTACTCAGGTCATTCGTACCTGTTATCCTTATCCAAAGGCACAGTATGATAAGAAAAATACTACAAAGCAGATGAAAAAATTTCTTGATCAAAACTTAAGAACAGCGAACTACAATACTGAAAATATTATTCTCTATATCATCCATTTATAAAATAGAAAACATTTATTATAGTCAATAAATTGGATAACTAGATTAATATTGTTAAAAATAGTATATTTCTATTAATAATTGTATAACTTAGTTATGCTATGTATATAATTGTATAACTTAATTATTCTAAAATAATTTTCTAAATTATAGCAGCATTTTAAAAGGAAAAGAAAATTCAGAAATATAAAAAAAATATTTTAGAGATATCTTTATAAAGCATTTAATAAAATAAAATAATTATTTAAGATTAATAATGTAAAACAAAGCAAAGGAGAAAAAAATTAAATTATGTAATTAAAATTATAATACATAATTAAGCGTAATATTGCAAATGTTCGATTCCTCTTTCTTCTCGGATAAACTTCTTATAAATAAGTAATTTATACTTTCTGTATTCAAAAGTATTTAATTATAAAAAAATCGACCATATTTTATTGACGTACCTGATTGTATAAAAAAGCAAAACCGAAAGTCAACGTTCTCTGCGCTTGAAAAAAAATTAAAGTATATTACACGTAAAGTTAGAAGTGTCCGTGCACAGTGTCAGTGTCAGTGGTACGATGTCGGTGATGGAGGAGCCTGAATGCAGCTCTACAGATGCACCGACACGTAGGGAATAACGGTTGAAGAGAGGGGGTGGTGCGGTGGTGGTGAACGCGCGCTCCACACTCTCTAGTTTGCAGGGCCCACTTGTTCGCCACTACGTCGGCGTGTCACTCGCGAGCGCGTTGCCGGTGCGGCAACATCGAGTGCGTTCTCCTTCGACTGACCGCGCTCATCCCCGGGTTTTGTTCCACTCGAGAGAATCGCCGGGAACCGCACCGCCACGATACCGGAGGAACGCGAGGAAGAACAGTCGGTTCCTAATTTCTATCCGGAGATCCAAAAGTGGTTGAGAGTGGAGAACGCCGATCTTAGTGAATTAATTTAAATAAAAGAAGAGTGCATGTGACAGTCGCATCGTCGGAGAACATGTTCTGAGAGTTTATCCCTCGCGTGTCGTGTCGTTTTCTTTTTCTTCGCTCGGTGATCGCGAAACAAAGGGACCGAGAATGGCGAACGAGACGTTGGCGCGCGAGGTGGACGCGCACATAGTCACTATCCTGTCGAGGCTGTCGGCCCTGCGGGAGAACAATACCGACGTGACTGACAGAAAAGTGCCCATGTCCATCGAGTTACGCAGTCTGGAGCTGTGGCGAGCGGTGGCCGTCGAATGCCTGGCCACGTTCCTCTTCAGCCTCGTGGTGGCCGGCGCGGCCGCCGCCTCCGCCGTATCCGGAAGCGGCCTCTCCGCGTTAGCCACCGCTGTAGCTTCCGGTTTCGCCATCGCCGCGATCTCCCTCATCTTCAGCCACATAAGCGGTAAGGGTGCTATATATAGTAATATTTTCACGAGGGATGAAAAATAGAGGGTAATGTACTCGCACATCTCGTGAAACTTCAACATTTGATTAAAATCTTGAAAGTTTTCAAGATTAATCCTCATTTTTATAATGATCAGTTTAAGAGTTAGCTATAATTTTAACTTTAACTTTTCAGTCTGTTTCTACTTATAGATCTAAAAAAAAAGCGATGCATTAAGTCTCTCTTAAATATATCTTTAATACTTCTTTCTTTCATTTTATATACAAATTTTATATTTTTTATATATCAATATATGTCTTTTGACGCATGTAAAATGAAAGAAGTATTAGAGAGCGTTATTTCGCATTTATGTACAATCCTATTCGATTATTGCATTTCAAACAATTAATTTTTATGCATAAATATTTATAAATGCACTCATTGCATTCGCATCTGACGATTCGCTTGATTTCGACTCACGCGCGTTTTATGTCGCGTCTGCGAGGCTTCCGTGCAGCGCGTCTCCTAATACAAAGCGTTCAGAGGGTAATTACGCAAAGAGTCGCGAACTGCTCAATGCGACGATCTCGTTGTGTCAATGATTCTGTTCCTTCTTGTACGTTCGTATCGTTCACAAGCGACGGCCCTCGCGATTTCTCTCGATTGGCTCGTTAACCGATTACGCCGGCGCGGCGCGGCCGACATTTATCCGCGTGCGTTGTGCGTGTCTGTCGGAACGTATGTGGGCACTCTCGGAGTACGTTCCGCCGGCACGCACGATACGCGGACATACGATGCGTATAATAAACTCTCGGGCGTCTCGTACTATAATATACCGGAAACCCGATCGCGTTTGATCCCGGCTCGCTATCGTTTTACCGAATGAACGCGGCGAATGACGCGCGCGAACTCGCAATCCTGCCGCGGCGCTCGTTGAGCGATCGTTTGTTAACAACAATCAATTCTATAATCTGTATCGTGGAACGAAATATTTAAAAATAAAAAAAATTCGCGCTTGAAACGCGTCGATCCAGCGGTATCCTTATTTTTCGCCCAGCGAGCGAATTATACGAAGTGCATTATTCTTATCCGGCTCATCCGAGCCATCGTCGCCGCAATTGAGCTCGTCAGTTTTATAACTCGTGTCACCCAGCCAGTTATTTCTTCTTGGATTTATTAACGTTATAATTTTTAATCGTAAAAAAACACGAATTCGAGATGAAAGTCACTGGAATTAAGCGTCGATCAAACGGCAGGGCATAAGTCGAGAGAAGAATCGCGCAATCTCCCTCTGTCTCCCTTTTGATTCTTTTCTCCTCTTTATATGGAAAACCTTTTGCACGCAGGTGGACACGTGAATCCGGCGGTCTCGGTATCGTTTGCTTTGTGCAGACGGATTTCCCCGCTTCGCGCGGTGCTGTACGTCGCGGCACAATGCGGTGGCGGTATAGCCGGGGCGGCGATGCTCTATGGGTGAGTTTCATCTTTGAGAATCAACATATCTCACTAGAGAATAATTCAGTCGGTTGCGCAAGATTGGTTTGAAGGCGTCAAGAATCGTTGGATAAGTTTGTTTGTTGAAAAATTCGCCCCGCAAAGCGGTCACTCCGTCTTCGTTTGGAATGATCAACAAAATAATTAACGGCCGAGAGCACAGCGAAGATATTAAATATTATGCGTCATGCAGAAGTTCTTCGTTATCTCTATTTCTCAAGAAATTTCTGCAAGATTTTATATAGCAAACGCCGCGTAATCTTTTTTTCTAAGAAAAAAAAGTGTGAATCCATCAGATTTTAATCAATTTTAATATAAACTTCTAAAATTCGTAACACAATCGACAAGTAGATTTGCATTGAGTCCTTAAATTGTTCTAATATCTAATCGCGAATTTAATTAGCAGAATATAGGAGCAATTTTTAATTAGCCGTGCAACAATAACGAATAATAGTAACAAAACATGGCGTTATCCGACGTGTAAAGTAGCGTGGATCCTTGGCGTTCGGCAGTGTTAAGATCGGGATGAGATACACTGCTCTCTGTGAGGACAGCTGCTAGATAGGAGAACCAGGAAGGCATGTGGCCCATCCAAAGCTGGGCCGAGTTTTCTTCCAAGTGTTCGTGCAGCGGCCGGTGGCCTGAGCGAGTTTCGGGAGGGACTAAATAATATCCAACATCGTGATTTCTGTTTCGGCCATGCGTAACGGCGAGCACGTTTTCTTTGATGATTTCAACGCTTTGTGCACGCTTTTCTTTGGTAATTTTTAAAACGAAATTTTTAAGAAACGTATCGTATAGTGATAACAAAATGTTTCATTGTTATGGGGGTGCGAAAGGCGCGTAAATTATAGGACGCAATGAAAACATCACGCTTAAAAACTTGCAAGTTTAATCCTTTTTTTTTTAACGTACGCAATGAATTCGACGGTAAAGTTGCGAGGATCAGGATTTCTTGCAGACTGTAAAGAATATCACACGTATCTTGCAACCGCGACCGTAGATAAGTTTCCTCCAACATGCGGAACATTTCGTATCGCATAACGTAAACAGCGTTCGTCGCCAGGTATATAACGGTTTCACGCATGATAATATACTTCTTACGCAAGCTTTGTGACGTGCCGACACATCGTGAATACGGAGTGCAATAAAAGTACGGCCCATTACGACTTCGTTCCGAGGCATGAATATCCCAATTCGCCGCAGAAATGTTATGATGTACGAACACCTCCGGAGCGAGTCTCACTTAAATAGCCCCCTCGATATGTATATGCAAGTCGGTGCACGTGCTTCGATCTCGCCCGTGGGCAGACGGCTTCCATCCCGAAGGGCGAGAAAAAAATAAAAGGGGAAAGGCGGTGGACGTGTGTGTGTGTGTGTGCGCGCGCGCGCGCGCACACGCGCGTGTGTAGCTGTGCGCTGGACCAAGAAGCGGCACATCTCGTTCGGGGGAGTGCGAGTAGATCGTCCTTACGAAGCGGCAGCTGAGAAAGTTGAAAGAGTGCAAGGAGCGTGAAACGAAGCGAAGAGCAACGGGCAAGATGAGAGAAAGGAAGAAAGGGCGATATGAGGAATGCCTGAAATAATTGCGCCACGTTTAATGCTCGTTTAATTTGTAGAGATGTTTAAAGACCGGGAAAACGTGTGATATCACTGTAATATACAGGGAACGAAGTCTCGCTTGAAAAGAATCGGCAATAAGGTCTTTCTCTTTTCTTGAAAATTAACTAGAAGATGAGAGCGTATTAAATCGCTCGAAGGAATGCAACAAGTTGGCACGAGAGACGCGCGAAATAAGGGAAATTAAGATTCCTTCTCCGAAGGCGGAGAGAAGACGCGTGGAAAGGAGGATAACGTTGTACCATAATTAACAGGTATCGAATGCTGTCGGAAATATATAATTCCACCGAAAAACGTGGAGCATATACGTTTATTTAAACGCAATAATTTTCGAAGCTTAATAATGTAAATAAAAATAAATTGTGAAGGAAAGGTGGAGTGTGCTAACTAAGACGCTCGAAGGAATGTAAGAAGTTGGCACGAGGACAACAGAACGAAGGAGATCGAAGTCGGGTGATAGGGAAGGAAGGGGACGGACGGGAGGATAAAAACGGGAGCGTGCAGGAGGGAGGATAACGAGAGAAGGTGAGAGAAAAACCGACGGGGTGGCAGAGCGCGGAGGGCGAAAAAGGAAAGAGAAAGACAGCGGCGGCGCTCGTAAGGGCGAGGGACGGAGAAGCAGCGAGAGGAGTGGGAGAGGCAGAAAGAGGCACGCGTAATTGGCAGGCGAGGGAGAACCTCTCGGAAGGTGAGCACCTGCCTCGTACGAGAAGCGGAGTCCCGGCGGCGGTCCACCGCCTCGCAGCTGCCGCAGATGTTTCCCCGTGGACCAAAAAAGATCGCGCGGAAAAAGGAACGCGCGAGGCGGCGCGGCACCGCCGGGCGAGGAGAGGACGAGGATAATGAATACCTATATGCATGTACACCACCGAGGTGGGACAAGTTTCACGGCATCGGGATCGGGCAGGGCAGATCGGCCCGTGAAGGAGGACACGGCGTACCGCAGAGAGCGTTCGGAGAGTCGAGCGGCGCGGTGGCGCGGCACCATCGCTGCCGAAGCAGATGTTCCCGCCGTTGCGGAGATCATTGTCCGTTCTTCTCCTCTCTGTCTCGGCTCTTCGGCTCCTTTCTTCGGCCGTCGAGCGAATGTATCTCACCAAATTTGGCTTTACCCTTCGCGTCGCGTGTCCGTGCTCGGCGCCTGTTTTTGGAGTACTTGGATCACAGATGAAATATTTGACTTCCTTACCTCAACAACTTTAAAGCTATATATAGTCGAAAATTCCGATCAATCTGCATTACAGATGATGTTAGCCATTTTCATCATTATGTAAGAGTTCTAATATATACATTTAATTTAATTTACTTTTATTTTTTTATTATATCTTTTTCAATTTTATATCAATTTATCTAGCCAATTATTTTTCATGCAGCAATTTGATATTTCACTATATATGGTAATATATCAGTATCGACAAAAAATCGTACGTTTTAAAATAAATAATGTATTTGCATTCGTCCTCCGGCATGTCTGTTTTATCTGCACTCTTACTTTTTTTACGATACATCTTTTCTACTGAATTGATACATATCGGATTTATTGGCTCGATAACATGCATCAGCTGCAGAAGTCATTAATATTAATGAGCTCCTCCTTGTAGAGGCAAGTAGGCTTGCAAGGAGATCTGCTATTTTCGTATTTTTGTCCTGAAAAAATAATCTGCTATCTATTTTTTTTTAGATATTTTATTATTTTACGATTTATCGGTTTTTATAATCTGTATCCAAGTCATGAATTATGAAATCCTTAATCCTTGTTTGTATTATCTCTTATTTTTTTCTGCTCATCCATGCGAAGTGATGCTGCGCGTTTCTATATATCTCGTTACGTTTTCCCTCTCGTATGACACTCGCCTGGTCACCCTCCGACCACCATATGACCGCACAAAGAGGTAACAAGTGCGCGATATGTACCGAAATAATAATCGAACAATACTCTAGTTAACCGGACGGGGCCAACGGGGCCCTTTCCCGAGATGTCTCGAGGGAATACCGGCGAGCTTGGTACAGAAAAAAAAGTCGGGGCGTGAGATCGAGAGACAGAGAGAGAAAGAGAGAGGGAGAGAGAGCGAAAGAACGGAGAGTGCACTTGCATCTGTTACGACTTCGTTGGTTAACGGCGGCGGGTGTAAAACACGCGTGGAGGCGATTTCCGGGAGGGGGTGGAGGGCTGAAAAAGGGACTGGGAAAAGGGGGGGAAGAAGAAATTATGGGGAACCACCGAGGGATGGGCTTTGGCGTCCCTATCGTCCTCGTCCTCGTTCAGGCTCGTTCTCGGTGCCGACCGAGCGCCGCGCGCGCGAGGTAATAAATATAAAAACCATCCGATAAACCCCCAAAGTGAGACTATCCGGGTCGAAAAACGGGATGGTAGAAGAGGGTGGAAAAAAAATAGTAGAACCGGCAGCCGCGAATTTAACTATCCGTGAAGAATTTACTGTCATCTCTTCATTACGCGCACTTACAAGATTCTTCCATTACTGCGTCGGCTGGGGAGTAATTTTTTTCCCGCGAGAAAAAGGATGAAATACTTTATTTATAAAAGTTATTCTGCTCACGCGTTAAAATAAAATCCGGGATCTCTCGCGTTTATTTAAATAAACTGGGCACGTGCTTAGAGTTAATACTTTTGAGTGCTCCTTATAAAGCAATCGAGATAAGCAAAAGTAATATTATTACATAATATACAAATAAAGAAATATGTTTCTATTTTGATTTTATATATGCTCTAAAGTTATAATTTATATCATTAATTTTAGAAAACAGATGTTGAAGTCTCTCATGTTGAAGTCGATTGTGAAAATGTTGGACAATATATTTGTGCTTTTAATTTAAGTATCCCGTAATAAACCCAGTGAAATATATAAAATATTAAATAATTAATGAAGAAATGTTTAATTTCGTTTTTCCGATTATCAGAGATTATTGCGGATTAGGTGATTCGGAGTTACATACGTTTTGAAGGAAGTTGTCCTTTATTCCGTTCGCGAAATTGGATGCGTCAGGGATTAGTCTATTGAAATGTCGAGACACGTGCGCCAGGTAAGCACGATATAAACGGGCGTCTTTTCAGATGAGGTTTTCCCTCGATATTCTCAATCGATAGGTTTCCAATCTGCCGAAGGTAGACCTAGTTCCTCCGGCGGCACCCCCCCTAAAACTACGGGGCCGCCAATAAAGTTCGGCTTACGGCGCTCCGTAATCTATGCAAAGCGAATCCGCTCGAATAATTTCTGCCCGAATATTCCGAGGTCGGCGCGAAACGCATTCGAGAATATGACTCTCGTAGCAGTGATAAAACCGGTGCAATCGTGCAGAAAGATAAAAGTCCTCGGACCCTGCGACCTAAGGAAATCGTCATCACAGCTTCGTGAATGGAAATGTAGAATTTCAGGATATTCCAGAACTTTTAATGATAAATTTTTGCTCAATGTAGTCAGTGTGTTCTTAAGAGCTTATATGGTGTAAGCTGTTTCTATTGATATAATTATTAAATTCATTAAAAAACTTGCACTGCAGAAAGAACGATTTTACTGAAATCTTTAGCTAAATAAAAAGCTGAAAATAATTTTGTTGGACCATCACAATAATTATGTTGGAAACTCAAACTGCAGGTTGTTAGAATATTAAAATTTTTTGTAGCATTGCTGCATCAGTTTTTTGCATGCTTGAGTTTCCAAGTATATTATTGAACTTAAAATCGTAATAAAACTAACTGCAATGTAGTTACATTTGTTTAGTCTTGTGTCCACGATACTAGAAGTCGGTCCAAGTTCTCGAACCGAAAAAAATTGTGTAGCCAATTAACTTGCAGTTTTTATGAAAAACCAGCAATTTTATTGGCTATACCGTTTCCGAGAACTTGGATAAATTTCTAGTATCGACACAAGGCTTTATGCAGTTATGTCTACAAACGCATGACTACGATGCAGGTAGTTTTTACTCAAGGAAGGAAATTTTTAGCCTTTTTTCTTTTTTTTCTTTTGTGTATTCCTTTTTAATCCTACCCTTCCTTCAGATTTTTTTCTTTTCAATATTTCATCGTTTTTAGTTTTCATGAAAACTTTTAAAAAGATTCCGTTAACTATACGTATTACGCTATGAGATTTGAACTGTCGAAATTAATACCTCACTGATGAATGGAAGTTATGGAAGTTTCTTAAATTCAAGATTTTATTTAATTTGTTTGAATACTTTTAAAAAATCGAAGAAAGCCTCGCAGGGTGGTTGGAGCTAAATCCATTTGTCAAAAAGGGTTCCTCACCATTACCGCGAATCGAGGAAACAGCTGTGTGGTGGCAGGTGTGTCGTGACGTCAGGCAAGACACCCGCGGTGCGCGTGGCGAACCGGATGTCCAGGAATGAAAACAGCTTCGCCGCACGGCTTTCGTGCTCGTGTATATACGGGTAGTGATGCGCGTCTTAGTGGTCGTCGAACCATTGCTTGTCTATCTGAGATTAACAATTCTTCGAAGGATTCGCGCACGATCGTCCATATTCCTTATTTCTTTATGCCTTATTCGACAGGTGCAGATTTCGCGCTAAAATGAGAACAAATAATTAATTGATACGCGATATGATCTACATTGCGTTTGAACATGTGCAAAGTGGACTGAAGTAGAATATATAACAATATATTTTGAAATTAAAACATTTTAATTATTATAAGTGGGATAAAAGGATTATATGAGAAACTTTTGTTTTTTTAAATACAAATTAAAAATGCTAGCATTGATAAAATATTGTTATTAATCTTTTTTTTCACAGAGTATGTATTATTAACTTTATTTTTAATTCCTTAAAATTTGTGTAAAAACGGCTTACATGTTGCAGTTGTTCTCTCATCATATTCAATATTGTAGGATAGCGGACGCGGTTATTCTCGTGAGTGTGCTATTATATTGAAATGTTTTATCGCAAATCGATAAGTATTTGCATAAAGATGATAGAGGTCCATCTTTGCTTTGAGGATATCCTGCAATCAGGAAAGCGTGATTTATAGCAAGATTTAGCTATGACACGCAATATTCGCGTCTCCTTGAAAGATCTTAGATATTGAGTTCTTAATCCGTGCAGCTTTTCAAAAAAGCCTTTCATATACCAACAAAATCGGTTCTCGTAAAATTCTTCCTCGATTTATTTCGTTTTCTGACGAAAGTTTACGTATATAATTCTATAGTTTTACAAGTTATAGCTATTCTTTTTCAATCAGATCTGATTTTCCTATTAAATAAATAGAATATTCTAAGCACAAAATTATGTTGCAAAAATTATTGCGCTTGATTCGTATTTCGGCAAACAAGCGTAATAATTATACGACAAAAGATCGAATAAAAATGAAAAGACAATGAAAACCAACAATATGAGAGTATCGCATAAATAATGTGATAAATTCGCTATGCGTAATTTTTTATAATTTTTGCGATGAGTGATGTTATTACGTGACGGATACAAGAGAAATCGGCGTTTCGAACCGAAAACACACGAAAGCCAGATGGGTCAGGTAGACGGTCTTTCTCGGCGCATAGGAATGCTTTAACTGCCTGAAATGGTTTTTATTCGAGAAGCGGCACAAAAGCGCGCTCAAGGATTCCGTCCCTTTAGGACTGCTCTGGAAGAACCGGTCAAACTTTCTCTTCCGTTAATCAATATGTTATATATTTCCAATGACACAAATGCCATGTATTAGTACAGATGTATTGGTACTTATGCGGTATGTACAATCATTCATCTCTTTGAAGGTAATAAAAATTAATTGGTGTTCTGTACATTTCTTGTTTTTCAGTTGTATTTTTCGACTTTAAGTCATTAAAATTATTAATAACACTCTTAGATAATATACGGTCGAGAATATTATCTGTCTCTTTAATAGTTTCTGACGAATTTCTTTTTGAACATATATCTTGATGAATTTTTCCTTTAACATTTGTATTGCCAAGATAAAGCGAACACCACATGAGTTCTAGGAAGATATTTTCTCAAAGTTACGAGAGGTACTTGTTTCTTTATACAAAAAGGCGAGCACGAAGTGATATTTTATACTTTTGAGTATGTGTTACCGTTGCCAGACTAAACAAAAACGTGAGAGCTTTTGCCGCGCTTGAAGAAATAAGTCTAGCGTGAGAGCTGCGCTGATAAAAGTTAGTGTTGCTCTTTCAGCTAGGAAATTCATCTCTTAATTTATATACCTATTATTTTTCATCAAACCAATTTTTATATTATATTTATGTTACAAATTATAATCTATATTAATCATTTCCTTCTACTTTTGATATAAATATAGATTTTATAATACAATAATTGTAAGTAATTATATTAATAATAATTTTATAATATCATTAGATGTGCGGTTGTTTTGATTCTCCAAATGTGTACATATGTGTCAAATAAAATAACGTGATGCTCCCGAATAAAAAAAACCGTAAACCCTATTGTATAAAGATCCGCCAACATCGGCGGATCCTGTAAATAGAAAGAAAGAACTTCCACATTAGACGAGCCGGTTTGGATTAAGTTGAGCGGAGTAGTAGGATGCCAACAGATGGTCGCGACCACGTGTTCGTTTTCAACAACCTCCTTTCCTTCCCTACGGAGCGGTGAATTGGATGCACGCGTGCATCGCGTTTTGTACTTCAAAATTAGCTTCGTGACACAGCCGAGGTTATGCACTATTTTAAGATAATCAGATGCCGACGAGGATTCTCAATGGCGCTAATCCCGCGTCACCTCACAATTTTCCATAAGGGAAGTAATTTGAGACATATAAGCAACAAAGATTATTAATCGCATGATGCGTTCTAAAATATTAACAATTAATTTATGATAAAATGACATAATGACTATTGTTAAACTCGTATACACCTAACAATTTTTTATATCTATATATTTTCTTTTTGATAAAATGGGCTTTTCTGAATAAAATCCATGGTTTTCTTCACGCATGTCAAATGTATCTATAATACATAAAATACATTAAAATATTTAAAAAAGTATTTTTTTTTAAATTGAAACATTTTAGAATTTAGCATGTCCTTTGATTCAATGTTGAAATTTTTTTAAATATTTAGGTACATAATTTTAGAAGGATATCTATAAATAATAAATAGTTTGGACACATTAATTAATTAATTAATTTAATCACGTCTCGTGTCTCGCTTTGTACAGAATTCGAAAGATTATGTATGTCGTCAGGTCGAATTACGGCTCGTGCCGAAAATTAATATCGCGCGCGACATGGTTCGCGGAGCACACGAGGAAGCCATCGAATATTGCGCGGGCTGATCATGAATTTCCGTCCCTTTTCTTTCTTTTTTTCTTAATCCTACCGGTGTTAGGTATAATATATCCTTAAGCGTGTCCGGCGCGGATAGACGTCTTCGAAGGCCCGGAGACGTAGAACATCTGCCGCGTCGTCGGACCCCTCGACTGTGCCCCCCGACGAAGGAGAATCATTTATGGGGCCCTAAAGCTCCTTTGTGACGGCGACTTACGCTGTACGGCGCCCAAAAAGGACCACATAGGATTCCTTTTGTGCAACATGTGGCTGGCACGTGTATCCTCATACGAAGACGCGGCTGGGCGATTTTATACGGGATCTATATGGAGGAAGGACGCGCGGATTCGCTCTCGCTCTAGGGCAGCTGCGTGGTCCTTCGCATACCTAAAAGGTCAATAGAATTCTTACACCGCGCATGCATCTACATGCGGGCCTGGATCCTTTTCTAGATTCCTAGATCATGGTTGTCTATCACAACGCTTTATCAGACGCGAAAGACGAGGTTTAAAATAATGCGAAATATATACATTATAGCTATTTTATTACTGTTATGACTCTATTAATTAATGCAGTGTATTTTGAAACAATATTATACAGTTTGACAAAGACAATAATTCTCTTTTTAATACGTCTAACTCAGAAGAGTTGCAATGAAATTTATCAAGAGTTATTTCGAAGAACCGTCATTTGAATTATTATTCTTTAAGAGGCTCCAGCAAATGACCGCAATGCCCTCCGCTCCCTTACGGCCGTCTTGAGGAGGGATACCGACAATTATCCCTTGACCCTACTATTTCCGCAGTATTACTACCCTGCAGCTCATCACGCTGCTTTGTCTGAGGTTTCGTTTAATCCAACTTCCTCTCCGTTTCGCGCATTAAAAATGTTTTTGTTTCGCAATTAGACCTACAGTACAGTCGATGGCTTATTACAGCATTATGACATTAAAACATCCTAAAGGCCATTTGGATAAGTGAAGATGTACAGAAAAAGAAAGTATATTATTATCATTACTGGTGTTTCACTTTTGTCAAGAAATGTCCCGCCTCTTTATTACTGCACGTCTCCAGAAATTAAGAAACAGAATTATGAATTGCCGTAGGGATAATAATGCAACGGGCTGCACGTCTCAATGACAGCCGAGGTAAATTACGTGTCATCACAATTCGCTTCGAGAGGAAAAAAAAATGAATGGGCGCGTTGTGCGTAGGCGAATTCACTGGTATTTTAATCGGCGTACGCGCGCGCGCTTCCTGTTTCTACCTTTCAGTCATAAACAATACGGACGAGGGCGGAATTGTAGGGCGACCTGTTTCTCCGATATGTGCTTCGTTCCCTTTCATATAGGAATTCCTGTGCTTTGTTACGGCGCGGCGCGCACATACATACACCTCGCGCATATTGGACGCCGAAAGATGAAACCCCGAAATCATCGGGCCCGCGTACCCGGTCGTCCCGGCGGCGGCGACACGCCAGTTTCTCGAAAGTGAGAAAGGAGAATGTAAAAGTAGGCGGATGCATCGGGCGTAAGAAAACCCGTGGCGGCTGAGGCGAGCTATTGTAATGATGGGACACGCAGAAGACTCGAATGATGATGATGATGACGATGATGAACTTGGCGTTACAACGCGCCGGAGGGATTACAATAATAACCACGCCGAGTAATAATTTCAGCATTTTGACGTTTATGCATTGCTCCCACGGTTATTCGATACGGGTCCGGTTCCCACTGAAGCTACGCGGCATTTTCTACATTCTCTCATCTTCGTAAAACGCACCTATCTCGAGAAGAAAGCTATATCCTATGATCGTACGTTGGAGGTATTCCAATTTGCAGTTCGTGACATGTAACTTTATCAATTTTTAAAATACATTGAGATACTGACAATAATCACAGAATTTACTTGAATCAAGATTTTAATATATTAAAAAGAGAGAATATAAGTTTAAATTTGTTAAAAGAATTTCTATTTCATTGTAATATTTATTTGTAAATATGTATTGGAACTATTATTTAAATATAATTTTAAATTTAAAAATATGTTTATAAATGTATTATTATTTGAAGTATTCAACTTTTTAAAATCAATAGCACTATCCTTTCTCTTGTTAAGTTAAAACGTTGCGTTGTGCAAATTAGTACGTAGGCACAGTATACGTATCCTTGATTTTCGTTCGCAACGAAACCAAATCCATCGTCGTCCCTCCTTCGTCGCCACCCCAGTAACGACTTTACGGTTCATACTACGTCCTAATTTCATGGTTTGACCATGTTAACCTCAGCATCTGAACTTTCCCAAGACTTTATAATGGTATCGAAGCGAACGCATCATCTCCGGGCCCTTTGAGCTTTGGTCGTTTATCGCGTTCGTCACATGTGCGATATTCCTCATACAAGGGGATTCTGAAGCGGTTTGGAGTGTCCAGAATTCGGTGCAGTGGAAGGCGGGCCGGGGGCAGAGGGGGTTGATCACGTCTCGACAAGGTTCGAGAAGGGGGATTCGTGGTCCAGCACGCGGAAGGGGGTATCAATAGCTCGTTAATCGCAACCGAGGGTGGGTTCGGGGTGATACATATCCTGCCCCCGATCCATCCTCCCCCTTGAATTGAAATTTATTTAAAACGGGCGCACCGACGTACGTACCCTGGGGGATTTGCGCCGCGGCGTCTCTCTCTCTCTCTCTCTCTCTCTCTCTCTCTCTCTCTCTCTTACTCTCACCACTCGTGTGAATCGCGAAAACGGTGCACAGGTTGCATCGGGCACTGGCTGTGGCTCTCGAGTCAAGTGCACGCAAGATTAAACCTTCCGCCATCATGTCTCGCCTGGATGACCACGCGCTTTTCATCACGCACGACGAGCCCGCCTGAGAATGCGCCCGCCTCCAGGCCGAAACCTCGTCGAATTTCTCCCATGAAACTACTCTCTTCGCACGCATTCGATTCGCCCTTCATACGAGATCGTCATTCCTCCGGCGAGAGCCAGTATAAGCTAGCGACAATAAGCGTATCATGTGCAAGATAATTCAGTACAAGAGAATATCTAAATATACATGTAGTCCTATATCTAATGTCACTTCTTCAACAATATCATATCAATTACATCAAGGTCTAAATTTAATTGTCAGTATTCTATTAATACCTAGCTTACAATTCTTACGTATAATAAAAAAATATTTATGGAAAATAGATTTCCATATCATGTGAAAATGATATGTCTTATAGGAAATCTTGTCAAGGCAGTGAAATTCGGAATCAGATTCGTGAATGCACAAGAAATGCAAAATTAAAAAATAAATCGTGACAAATAGATGAGAAAAAGCTTTTCGTTTTCTACCTAAAAGTAATTTAAAAAGGGAAGATAGAAGGTATTTAGATTTTGTACGTATGTGTGCGGAAAATTTAAAGCTCCGTATTCAATTCATGCTATTATTTGACAATTGCTGGAAGAGCTGACTTTTTATAAGGAACCGTGAATGAATTGCTATAAATATGCATTGTACATTACACTTTATTCATTAGAAATTCACAGATCTTTTTCACAGAATTTTTTCTGGCAGTCATACAGAGAGAAAAAATACGTCGTTATCGTTCTCGTGCATTCGCGCATCGATCGCAATGTATCCCACGTGGGAAACGCATACTGCTGGATGATTTTTTCCCAAAAGACGTAAAAATCCGCTTATCACGCGAGGGCACGCGTGTAAATACAAAAATGCTGCCGTTTCTTTCTCCCTTGCCCGATTGGGGACTCTCGTCTGCTGTCGTGCAGTTGATCCCAATTGTGCGGTCATGATCTGCATTTCTGATTTCATCAGTTCGCTCTCTTGTGACACGCTCTCGGCGGAGAGAAAGAGTGAGGACGGGAAGGGGAGTGAATATTGTCATTTGCATCGCGACCGCGGCATCGAGACGGGGTGTTTCGTGTCTGATGAGAAGGAAGAATGCGAGGGGCGGTGAATTGCAACTCGAGCCCAGTATTTAGCGGTGAGATTAATCGTGACCGTGCGATCAAACAGCCTACAGAGCAAAGTTGCGAGGGGCGAGAACCGGTGTATTTCTGCACAGGTGTATCCCTATAAAAATTTCGTGTGTAGATGTTACCGGATGGATTTATCTATTTAATGACATCTCTGAAAATGCAATTTATTTGAAGAAGGTGCAAAAAAAACAGAAAAAAATAATTTTATGCTGGTAAAGAAATGTATCATTAAAGTTTAGATAATCTAAAATGTACTTGATGAAGAAATGACGAAAAAATATTTCCAAGATAAATTAAGAAAATGATAATCATTAATAAATGATATTAAATTGAATGTATTGTATAAAGCTTATTATTAGAGAGGGGAAGAGAGAGAGAGAGAGAGAGAGAGAGAGAGAGAGAGAGAGAGAGGGAGAGAACAATCT